>NW_028039387.1:0-486 GCF_054177405.1 Leptonychotes weddellii | reverse complement strand
TTTTTAGCTTAAGAATTTAGTACAAGTTTTATGCATATTATTTGCTTTCCTAGTTGTTGAAATGACAGTACCTGTGAAACTCCTTATAATTCTGTGTACTAATTAGTTAATTAATTAGTTAATTAAAATTCTAATTATGTTCGCAGTCTGAATGCTAGATGTATATTGTTGCAGTTATCATTGTTGTTTAGCCTTAAGGACAGGAATCTCTACAAATGTCAACCAAATACCTAATGCGTTTTTCAGAAGTCATTGAAGGGAGGTAGTTTCATATGCAGAGGTAAAGAAGAAAGCCCTCTCTCATCGCCTCAGCCGAGCTCAAACCCACATTGCTCCTCTGTTAGCTCAGGTCCCCTGCCAGGTCTTTGATGTTTTACCTCCTAATTGCAACTCTTCTTGGTACCTCAGCCATTCCATGAAAATCAGTAAGTGGCACATATCTGAACTTAAAAATAAAAACAAAATTGAATCCTGTACACACACACA
>NW_028039386.1:0-9770 GCF_054177405.1 Leptonychotes weddellii | reverse complement strand
ACTTAAATAAATTTAGAAGGAAGGAAGGAAGGAAAGAAAGAAAGGCAAAGTGGGCATTTTAACCCATATTAAGAACTTATCTCCCTCTCTTGCTGTGTCTCTGTCAAATAAATAAACAAAATCTTTAAAAAAAAAAAAAACAAAAAAAGGGGCGCCTGGGTGGCTCAGTCATTAAGCGTCTGCCTTCGGCTCAGGTCACGATCCCAGGGTGCTGGGATCAACCCCTGCACTGAGCTCCCTGCTCCGCGGGGAGCCTGCTTCTCCCTCTCCCACTCCCCCTGCTTGTGTTCCCTCTCTCACTGTGTCTCTCTCCGTCAAATAAAATCTTAAAAAAAAAAAAAAAAAGAACTTATCTTCAGGAGACAGTCCAGAGATGAAGGTCACATCTGAACTGGGACTACGACTATGTTCAAGTTGGTAACTACAGCTACTTCCTCACAGCTAGAAAAGATACCTGGTCAACCCAAAAATGAGGGACGGGGGCTTGACTACAAGGCACAGAGGATGAAGACTAGAGTTTGGATCTCAGTTCTGGGTTGGTAGTAGGCCCTTGCTTCTTGTTTTATATTATGTGGCTGGAGGGGAGAGAGGAAGAGAAAAATGAACATAGATACATACAGAAAGACTGGCTTTAACTCACTGCCTTGGGCCTAACCTGGCTTATCTGGCTAACCTTCTCCCAACCTTTCTATTCATATTCAGCCTGAGAAATTATGAGAGTGTTGAGTTCTGCTGACTTCTGAAACAACACAGGCAGAAATAAAAAAGGAGGGGGAGGGAGGCCAAAAGACTCTATTTGAGAACAGTTCTATAGCAGAATAGTTAATTACAGATTATACACAGGAAAAGGGTCTCAGGGAAAGTAATATGACACAGGAGGCCACCTATTGCCAAGGTACAGATATTTAAGAAAAATCTCAAAGACAAAGAGAGGGTTAAATAAAAGAAGAAGGTTACAGAAGCAGCCCAAGTCTGGAGCAAATAAGGAACCCCTGAAAAACTGGGGTGAACTTTTAAGAGGTACTGCAAACCCTTCCCTAGATCCTCCACAGTAACCCGCCTCCTTCAGAGCCCTTTAGATCCAGAAAATAAACTCTCAACATCTTCCCATCCCATTTTACCCTTGGATCCATCTGTTTATCCATTCATCACTCCTTGGTGACATCTAGTGGTATACTTTGGACCACAGCCCCAAGTCAGGTCTGTTCACAAGGTGACTGTAGAAAAGGCTGAAAATACCATGACTGTGTAAGAACAATCGAGTATTGCCCAGGATATGATCTTAAATGCAATGGTTTCAATAAATCAAACTGTGTTCAAGCCTTTTTTTTTTTTTTTTTAAGATTTTACTTATTTATTTGAGAGAGACAGAGATGGCAAGAGAGAGCACATAAGCAGGGAGGAAAGGGAGAAGCAGACTCCCCACCAAGCGGGGAGCCTGACGCTGGGCTCAATCCCAGGATCCTGGGATCATGACCTGAGCCAAAGGCAGACACTTAACCAACTGAGCCACCCAGGCGCCCCTCAAGCCTTTCTTGATGTTGGTTTTCACAATCCCCCGTTTGAGCACTATCAGCAACAGCAAAGTGATAACCAAAGAAAAGCCTGCCCAGTGACTCCTAGCCATCAATGGGGAAAAGGTGGGATAACCTGCACCCACGTAAACACCAATTACTTCACTTGATGCTCAGTCTCTGCCCAGCATTTTTAATCAGCTGTTGAGGAGAGTGGAAACCCAAAGCCAACAGGCAATGTTTTCTCGCAGTTCACTAAATGATTTATGTAGCCCGGTGGTTCTCAACCTTGACCGTCCAGTGAAATCACCTGGAAATGTTTAAAAGAAACTCTGGGCTAATTGGTCTGAGATGGGGACTAGGTATTAGGATTTTTAAAGTCCAGTTGCTTTTTTTTTTTTTTAATGTTTTATTTATTTATTCATGAGAGTCAGAGAGACAGAGAGGCAGAGGCAGAGGGAGAAGCAGGCTCCCCGCGTAGCAGGGAGCCCGATGCGGGACTCGATCCCTGGACCCTGTGATCATGACCTGAGCTGAAGGCAGACGCTTAACCATCTGAGCCACCCAGGCGCCCCAGTTGCCTTTTTTTTTTAAGATTTTATTTATTTGGGGCGCCTGGGTGGCTCAGTTGTTAAGCATCTGCCCTCGGCTCAGGTCATGATCCCGGAGTCCCGGGATTGAGCCCCGCCATCAGGCTCCCTGCTCCACGGGAAGCCTGCTTCTCCCTCTCCCACTCCCCCTACTTGTATTCCCTCTCGTTGTCTCTGTCAAATAAATAAATAAAATCTTAAAAAAAAAGATTTTATTTATTTGTCAGAGAGAGAGAGAGCAAATGCGCAAGCAGGGGGAGCAGCAGAGGGAGAAGCAGGCTCCCCACTGAGCAAGGAATCTGATGCGAGACTCAATCCCAGGACCCCGGGATCATGAACTGAGCTGAAGGCAGATGCTTAATCAACTGAGCCACCCAGGCGTCCCCAAACTCAAGTTTATACACAAACACATATGGTACGTGCACAATTTGTACCAAGACACAGTGCCCCTTTACAGTTAACTCTTCCTTCATTCCCAGGCAACTACTCACCTATTCTCTGCCCTACATAGGTTTGCCTTTTCCAGAATGTTGTATAAATGGAATCACACAGAATGCATCCTTTTGAGTCTGGCTTCTTTCACTTAGCATAATAACTAAGATTAATCCATTTTGTTGCATTAACAGTATTTTGGTATTTTTATTGGTAAGTAGTATTCCAGAGAATGGGCATATCAGTTTGTTTATCCATTCCCTAGCATTGTTTTTTTTTTAGTTTCTGGTGATTATGAATAAAGCCACGAGAAACACTCACATCCAGGTTTCTGTGAGAACGTAAGTTTTCATTAATTTGGGACAGGAACAGGAATGCTGGGGAAGTGTATGTTTAACTGTAAGAAACTGCCAAACTGGGGTTGGGGGTAAGAAGGAGGAAGAGAAGAAGAAGGGGAGGGGAGGAGGAGGGAGGAAGAAGAAATGGGAGAGCTTGCTTCCGCTCTCAATGCTCTCTGCCATGTGAAGATGAAACAAGAAGACAGTCATCTTTGGGGCCCCTGGGCAGCTCAGTTGGTTTAAGTGTCTGACTCTGTATTTTGGCTCAGGTCATGATCTCAGGGCCGTGAGATCAAGCCCCTGCAGAGCTCCACATTGGGCGTGCAGCCTGCTGAAGATTCTCTCTCCCTCCCCAACCCCCTTTAAAAAAAAAGAAAAAAAGACAGCCATCTTCAAACCAGGAAGTGAGTTCTCATCAGAAACTAAACCTGCCTGCCTAATCACTGATCTTGATGCCTACCAAACTCCCGAACTGTGAGAAATAAATGTTTGTTGTTTAAAAAAACAAAACCAAAAACTGCCAAACTGTTTTTCAAAGTGGTGGTATCATTGTGTATTCTCACTTGCGGTGTTTAAGAGTTCCAGTTACTCTGCATGCTCACCAGCATTTGGTATTAGAAATTCTTTACTAAAGCATAATACACAAACATAAAAGTGCACAAATCATAAATGTACAACTAGATGAATAATCACAAAGTGAACATCTCAGTGTAACTACAAGGTTTAAAAAAAAATTCCACATTCTCAGCATCCCAGAATGTCCCCCCACCCCCCACCCCTACTTCCCTCTAGCGCCTAAGCCCCTCCCACTCCATAAGGAGACTACTAGTGTGGCTTAACATCACACACTAGTTTTTCCTAGTTTGGACAATTATATAAATGGCATCATATAATATGTATTCTTCTGTGTCTGTCTTCTTTCACTCAATATTGTTTGTGAGATTAATCCATGCTGTTGAATATAGCAGTTCATTCATATTCATTCTAGTATAAGGCTTCACTGTAAGATTGTGTCTACTGTTGATGAACACCTGGGCTGTTTCCTTGGCAGTGAAATTATTGTCAGGAGAATATGTGCAACTGTATATATGTGCAACTGTAATAAATAATGCCAAATAATTCTCCAAAATGATTGTACCAATTCACACTTCTACCAAAAGACTATTTGCCCCCATCCTTGCTAATGCCTAGGATGGTCAGTATTTAATTTTAGCCACTCTGGCGGGTATGTAGGGGTATTCCATTGTGGTTTTAATTTGCATTTCCCTGATCACTAATGAGGTTGAACAACTTCTCATGGATACTGAACATTTGGGCATAATCTTTTGTGAAGTGCCTGGCTCTTGCCCATTTTTAAAACTGGGTTATCTTTCAGGGCGCCTGGGTGACTCAGTTGTTAAGCGTCTGCCTTCAGCTCAGGTCATGATCCCAGGGTCCTGTGATCGAGCCCCACGTCGGGCTCCTTGCTCCGCAGGAAGCCTGCTTCTCCCTCTCCCCCTGCTTGTGTTCCCTCTGTGTCTCTCTCTGTCAAATAAATAAATAAAATCTTAAAAAACAAACAAACAAACTGGGTTATCTTTCTTTTTCTTATTGATCTGGAGTTCTGTACATTTTCAAACATAAATCCTTCATCGGTTATGGGTAGCAAATATCATCTTCTACTCTGAGTTTGCCTTTCCCTCTCTGAATGGTGTCTTTTGGTGAATGGAAATTCTTAATTTTAATGTGATACCAGCAGTATATTTAGAAGAACCCCAGGTAAGCACAAAAACTGGAAATGGGGTTGAGAGCCACTGCTCCAGCTGCTGGACAACCAGAAGCTGAACTGTCCCAAGCAACAAGGTTTGTTCACAGATGATCGAATTCACCAGACACATTAAATGCCAGAGCCTGCAGACATGAAGGTAGGAATCACCAGGGAGCACACAAATAACAACATGAGAGGAGAAGAATGAGAAAGGTTCAAACAACATGCCTGAGCCTCGAGGACTGAAGGCAAGTAAACCCACCAAGGCATTTCAGACTGACTCCAAAACAACCAATTTTCTGAAAGAGCTGGATATTAATACATAAGATGAGCCATCTGAAGAGCTTTTCAACTGAAATGTACACAACGACAACATTTTGTGTGCAGAGTCAGCAGTCCTTCAAGGTTTTTCTTTTTTTAAGTCAATTTAAACTAAAATTGCATTTGTTGCAATTTTTAGATCTGTACTTAAGCTTTCACTTTCTGGCCATTCCAGCATATAAGAGAGACCATTTAATGAAGAGAGAGTGTAGTTCTGAGTTTTGAATTATTTGAAACCTCTACCTCTTGAAAAGACTTGGCAAATGACTTCAAATATGACCATAACAATAATGTCCTGTACCTGAAATTCAAATCCTTCATCAGAAGAGGACTGCCAAGGCATCATGCCAGAAAAAAGCCACAAAGAAAAGGAGCATCTGTTAAGGAAAAAAAAAAAGGCAGGAGGGTGGGGGGGGTTGGTGCTTTTACCTGTAAGAACAGTTGCTCCATCAAAACACTCAAGTCACAGCTTCTCTTAAAAATCAGTTACCTCACAAATGGAATCAAAGCTAAGAGGCTTAAACCAGAAAAGACTTGGAAGAATCTGGAGGCTGCTTTCTCTCTGTATTATCTGTCTGAGCTCTAAGAGAGGAGTCTCATGGTAACAACAGCCTTAGAAGAAAGGGTACACGGCAAATGCTGGAGAGCGGCCCAGAAGCAGTCATGATCTGTGGCTGGCGTGGGCTGCCTCTGTGTCCCTAAGGCTGACATTCAAGGAACACTAAAATCAGCCAGCTGATGGCTTCCCAACCTCTCAAAATCTGCTATCCCATAAATGGAACACATCCATACTGCACATAATCAAGGAGAGAAGCACCAGCGAACTCACCTCTCTAATACTGCAACCCCATTTCTCAGATAACCAATGCTGATAAGGAAAACATCTTTTCCTGAGGTGGTTTGATACAAGCTACTGCAGGGGCTTTAAAACCTGGCATCTATGACTTAGATATGCATCACTAATTTTTTTTTAATCATACAACTAGTACAGGTTTCCCCTGATCTCCAAAAGCAGAGCGTTCCCAAGCCAATGGTATAAAGCAAAGAAGCAAAGAAGCCATCACCATTAACTTCTGTGGAAAATTTTTTTATTGTGCCCAGACCCAAAATATAACCTCTCTTAGGCTTTTCTGATACCTTAGGACATCGCTTGCTAACAGATGCACAAAATAAATCGAGATTAAAGCACAGATGCTCCCAGACACAGTTCAAAGCTATGGCACCTTGATGCTGAGATGCTGAGTGTAGTTCCCTGGGAAAGAGCTGAGCAGGGCCACTCTCACTGCTCTGCGGCACGCTGCCTCTATAACAGCTCACTGCAAAACAAATGTTAAACGCTATTTTTGCCCTTTTTTGGTAAAAGAAATCTTCTGATTCTTTTTTGTAAAAGAAATCTGTTTCTTTTCGTTAGCAAATACAGGCACCAACGCAGGTCTTTTGTAAAAGCGAAGTGTAGGATAGATAATGTGAACTTTCCAAAAGCGGAGCGGACCTGTAGAGCAAATCAGAGTACTTCACTGGTATTTGACAACACGGTATGGTAGAGACTTATTTGAGTTTGAGCCCTGGCTCATTCACTCACTCAACCAGTTAGAAGGCCCTGGGCAAGTCAATTTCTCTCTCTGGGTCTCAGATTCCTCTGTTCCCACAAGAGGTTAAACTTGATCATCTCTGAGGCCCCCTTTTCAGCACCAATCTCTATTGTGCTCCTAACGCCTTGCCAAGCGTGCCAAACCAATTTACTTAGCACTTATACCCTCTCCTTCAACACAATGCCAACTCAACTTCATCCTAGTCAGGAAGGTAGTTTCTCCACAGCTTAAATCCAGCAGTTTTAAGCATGCAAAATGAGGCAGGCCTACGGGATACCTGTGATATTGTGAATTATAATAAGAAATACATATTTGGTCTTTATCCCTGTTTCTAGCACAGAGGTCCTAAAAACTCTTGGAATTTCCTAAGTGGTGACACAGAAAGGTGTCTTTTATTATGTTAATGAGGCAACCTTGGTCCAGCCCGAGGTCACCTATGGTTAGGGTCTATTTGCTAGGGAAACCAACCCAGTGATTGAAGGGTTGAAACTTTCAGTCCCACCCCTCAACCTTCTGGGAGGAGTGAGGGGTTGGACACTGAATTGATCACCAATGGCCAATGATTTAATCCATCATGCTGTGTAATAGAGCCTCCATAAAAACCCAAAAGGATAGGTTCAGAGAGCTTCTGGGTTGATGACTACATGGAGGTTTTGAGTGAGTGGCACACCCAGACAGGACATGAAAGCTTTGTGCCCTTTCCTGCATACCTTACCCTACACACCTTTTCTGTATGGATGTTCCTCTGTATCCTTTATTCCTATCCTTTCATAATAAACCGGTAAATATAAGCAAATGTTTCCCTGAGTTCTGTGAGCCACTCTAGCTAATTTTTAGATTTTTTTTTTTTTTTTGACAGAGAGAGAGAGAAACACAGTGGGAGAGGGAACACAAGCAGGGGGAGTGGGAGAGGGAGAAGCAGGCTCCCTGCTGAGCAGGAAGCCCAATGCGGGGCTCGATCCCAGGACCCTGAGATCATGACCTGAGCCGAAGACAGTTGCTTAACCAACTGAGCCACCCAGTTGGTTAATTAGCCACTCTAGCTAATTAATCAAATCCAAAGGGGGAGGAAGTCATTGGAACCAGTTGGTTCCAGTTGGTTAGAAGTACAAGTAAACAACTTGGACTTGTGACTGGCATCCTTGGGGCCTCCAATCTACAGCTGTTGGTCAGAAGCATAGGTGTTAACCTGTGGAATTCGATGCTATCAGAACTGAGGTGAATAGTAAGACACCGAGCTGGCGTCCCAAGCAGTGCTTGGCGGTGTAAGGTAACCCCTCCGCCCCAGCACACCTCAGAACTGGTCTCAGACCATTTATTACCCTTCTTTCTACCAGGTGTCGTTACAACCTTCCAACCAGAGCAGTGTAAGATGGTGTCTGAAGACATTTCCTACTTCCTAATGCCTTAGCTGTCAACATTCGAATTTCTCTCGGAGCAGTCTCTATTTTCACGGTATCCCTGGGTGCTTGTATATCTGCACTTTAGGTGCCTCCTAATTGCTGGGCTTTACACACTATTTCACCTCCCTTAGTATTCACACCAGACCAGTGATTTTCAAATTTGTTTAAAGCAAAAAAGGCCTGTATTCAAAGGAAATCTTCCTCAAGACAGAAATACATAAAACGGATTAAAAAGAGGATGGGAGTGTTGCTCTGATGGAAAGGAATTGGGAAGGGAAGGAGCTAAGTGCAGTCAGCTCAATTCCTTCCTCTTCCCAGTGCTCTGAACCATAGGTATACTCCAGAATATCCATCAGATTTTTCCCAAGGTCTCTGTACCTATGACTCACAAAGGACAATTCCCCCAGTAACTCAGTCTTGTTTCTGGAGCAGGACCTACTGCCCCAATTCAGGAGTTTCCTTCGAAGTAATGAACTTTCATTCAAGTCATTAGAAATTATTCTGGGGGGCACCTGGGTGGCTCAGTCATTAAGCATCTGCCTTCGGCTCAGGTCAGGATCCCGGGGTCCTGGGATCGAGCCCCACATCGGGCTCCCTGCTCCGCGGGAAGCCTGCTTCTCCCTCTCCCACTCCCCCTGCTTGTGTTCCCTCTCCCACTGTGTTTCTCTGTCAAATAAATAAATAAAATCTTAAAAAAAAAAAAGAAATTATTTTGGTATAATCTAATCTCTGGCAGCATACAGAAATGGTCGTCTGTGGGGAAGACAACTGGCTGGCTAAGGGAGGGTATACTTTTGAACCTTTTAATTTTGTATTCTGTATTACCTATGCAAAAAAAAAGTAATTTAAAAATAAACAAAAATTCAGTAAAAGTCATTAGGCATCTGTGGATTCCTGTACCTTGTTGTCCATAATTGTCCACTGGCCCTCAACATTCTGCTTCAAAACACAGTGGTTTCGGGAAATCATCAGAGGGCAGATTTTTGATACCAGTTGGTATGTGACACCAAATCCTCGCCCTATAGTCACCTAGGAAGACAACAATGTAAGAGACACAGTCATTTTGCTGAAAACGGAGGTCCTTTGCAATCTTGTCAACCAGCAATATTCACACGTCCTGACTTAAGATACCAGACTCTTGTGAAACCCATACAGCTTATCAGCTATCTCCTTCAGCTACCACAGGAACCAGCAGGTAGAAAAAGGCAGATACCAGACTCTTGTGAAACCCATACAGCTTATCAGCTATCTCCTTCAGCTACCACAGGAACCAGCAGGTAGAAAAAGGCAAGAAGTTCTGACAAGAGACAGCTGAATGAAGTTAATCATGGAATGTCAGTGTTGGGAGGACCCTAAACTTCTGTCATGAGATGGAGGAATCCTTTCCACACACCCCCATCAACTAGTCTTTTTTTTTTTTCCTTTCTTTCTTTCCTTTTTTTAACATTTTTTTAATTTAGTTATGTTAATCACCATACATTATATCATTAGTTTCTGATGTAGTGTTCCATGATTCATTGTTTGCGTATAACACCCAGTGCTCCGTTCAGTACGTGCCCTCTTTAATACCCATCACCAGGCTAACCCATCCTCCCACTCCCCTCCCCTCTAGAACCCTCAGTTTGTTTCTAAGAGTCCATAGTCTCTCATGGTTCGTCTCCCCCTCCGATTTCCCCCCCTTCATTTTTCCCTTCCTACTATCTTCTTTTTTTTTTTTTTTAACATATAATGTATTATTTGTTTCAGAGGTACAGGTCTGTGATTCAACAGTCTTACACAATTCACAGCGCTCACCATACATAGCACATACCCTCCCCAAATTCTATCACCTAG
>NW_028039385.1:0-14983 GCF_054177405.1 Leptonychotes weddellii | reverse complement strand
CCTCTACAGAGAAATACTTCTCAATCAAGTTTAATGAAGCTTTGTACACAGACTCATTTTCATGGTTTTGTAGAGCTTCAATTTTGTCCAAACCTCCACATTCTTCAATCATTATACTAAGTTTCTCAGTTTCACCTAGTTTCTCAGCAGCCTGAAAGATGTTTGAAATGGCATCCAGAATAACCAGAATAATTTTGGTATCTTTTGCAGTTACGGGGTTCATCAATGGTTCTTTTACGCCACAATGAACGAGGTATACAATCTGTTCAACTGTCCCACCACTTGTATAGTTGGTCACAGCCCAGACAGCTTCCTTTTGTGTCTTAAAGTCTGCCTTAGAGAGAACACCAATGAGGAATGGGACTAATCCATGATTCACAACTTGCTGTATCTGGTCCTGGCGGCCAGCTATGATGTTTGACATTGTCCATGTAGCTTCCTTCTGAATATCAGTTTTGGGGTTCGTTAGGAGGCTGGGAAAAACAGCAAGTGCTCCTGCATCTATTACAACCTGAGTCTGTTCATCTGTCCCAGTGACAATATTTCCTATGGCTCTTAGCGCAGCAGTCACAATGGGCAATTCAGTAGCTCCTAGAAGCTTCACAAGCTGGGGCACAACTCCTGTTTTCACAGCCATTTCAGTCTGTTCATTTGGACCATCAGTAAAGTAGGAAATGGCCCAGCGGGTATCTGCCAATACTTCTGGATCATCATGATGCAGGAGATGAACTAAGGTAGGAAGAATCTGCTCAACAGCATCTAATGGGGGTGCAGGATTCTTGTTGCGACAAAGGTTTGTAAGTGTCCAAGTAAGGTTACGTAAGTAACCACATGCTAAAGATGACATATCAGGAACTGCAAGGAGAGCCAATAGTGGTTCAACTGCACCATACTTGATAACCAAGTCTCGAAAAACTGAACCATCACCTGCAATGTTTCCTAGAGCCCATGTAGCTTGTTTACTGATGTGGGCATGGGAAGATGCCAACAGAGAAATGAATGCTGGGATAGCACCTCCATCTACCACAGCCTTGGTCTGCTCTGACGTCCCAGAAGCAATGTTAGTGAGAGCCCAAGCAGATTCAAACTGAATGGGACTACAATCAGTTCTGCCCAAGAAGGACACAAATTTTGGAATCAAAACAGCCTGGATTATGTTGTCTATGGGGGGCTGTTTTTCCCTAGAAAGCAGCTTCCTAGTAGCTTGAGTAGCCTGGAGCTGGCTTTCCAAATTGTTGCTATTTATGCCTTTGACAATGTTATCAACAGACCAATTTACAGTGCCCTGGTTGTTGGCGGTTTTCCTGTAGTGGAGAGGTAGCCTCATCAGGAAACAAGCTTATGTTTCTCCTTTTCAGCATCTGGTCGTCCTTCTTAGCTTTCCTCAGCTCCACATTAACTTCTATTCGGCGCTGCCTCATTTCTGTACTGTCTTTCCCCTTGTTCTTGAATTGTTAAGGCGGGCAGCTGGTGAATTAGCATTCTCGTTGGTGGACATGGTTATGAGACAAAGGGAGAAAGCTACACGGCCGCTCAGGCTTCCACAGGAGGCAGTCCAGGGCGTGCAGTCTGCGGGTCAGCTGCCCTCAAGACGTCCACCATGGATCACCCCAAAGACGGTGTGTCTTTGATAGTATTTTAAATGGCATTTAAAATTTTCACTTTACCATTGATTGTTGCTAGTATATAAAAATTTAATTACATTTTGTATATTGACCTTGTATCATACAACTTTGCAAAATTTATTTATCTTTTTGTAGTTTTTGGGCAGATTCCCTTAAATTTTCTATGTTCACAAATATGTCATCTGCAAATAAAGACAGTTTATTTCTGCCTTTCTGATCCATATGCCTTGTTCTTTTACTTGCTGTATTGTGATGGCTAGGACCTCCAGGAGAGTGTTGAATAAAAATGTTGAGAGTATTTATTCTTCCTTGTTCCTGATATTCCTGCAGCAAAGCATTGCATCTTTCACCTTTGTGGTGGTTTTGAAATATATTCACAATTTCTCTTACACTCCTCCCCTCAGAGAGTGCAGTCTTTTCCCCTTCCCCTGAATGTGAGCAGTAGTTAATGACTTCCTTCTAATGAATAGATTCTGTTGGAAAGGACTGTGATCAGATCATAAATGGCATTGTGGCTTCCTTCTTGCTTTCTCTTTTTCTTGGATCACTTACTCTTGGGGAATCCATTTGCCAAGCAATGGGAACACACAAGAAGACTTATGAAGAGATCCATATGGTGAGGACCTGAGGCTTCCATTAAATAATGAGTAAACACCTGAAGCCTTGTCCCAACAGCTTTGTGTATGGGG
This sequence comes from Leptonychotes weddellii, assembly GCF_054177405.1. Taxonomy (NCBI): domain Eukaryota; kingdom Metazoa; phylum Chordata; class Mammalia; order Carnivora; family Phocidae; genus Leptonychotes; species Leptonychotes weddellii. The sequence continues at coordinate 12,669 of NW_028039385.1, read as the reverse complement.
CTATCTTGGACGCAGATCTTTTAGTCCTAATCAAGGCTTCAAATGACTGTAGTCCCAGTTGATATCTTGAATGCAACATCATGAAAGAATCTCAGTCAGAACCACTCTACTAACCTGCTCTAAAATCCCTAGCCCTCAGAAATAGTAAGATGGTAAGTGTTTATTGCTTAATTTTGGGGGGCAATTTTTTACACAGCAATAGACAACTGATATAGCCATTAAGTATCATGTTTCTTGTTTCTGTCCTTTATCAAGTTAGGATATTTCCCTTCTATTACTAGTCTGCTGAGAGTATTCATTGTGAATGAGTATCGAATTTTGTCAGGTACCTTTTCTGCATATATTGAGATGATCATATTCTTTTTCACCTTTATTCTGGTAACATGGTGATTTCCAATGTCTTTTCAACCTTTCATTCCTAGGATAAACTTTATCATTTGGTGCATCCATACACTGAGAAATATCAAGCAGTAAAAAGGCATGAACAATTGATACATGCAGCAGCATGGATGAATCTCAAAAACACTCTGGTTCCATTTATATAAAATTCACAAAATGGCAGAACTAATCTAGTGACATAAAGTATATTAGTGTTTGCCTGGGGCCAGAAAATGGGTGGCAATTGACAGCAAAGGACAGGAGGAAAGGGTGATGGAGATGCTCTATATATTGAGCATAGTAGTGGTTACAAAAATGTATAACTCATTGATCAGTACCCTTAAAATATAAGTGAATTATATCTCAAGAGAGTTGATATTTAAACGTTTATGCTTGAGAGGCACCTGGGTGGCTCAGGCAGGTAAGCATCTGACTCTTGATTTCAAGCGTGGAGCCTGCTTGAGATTCTCTCTTTCCCTCTGCCTCTGCCCCTCCCCACCACACACATGCTCTCTCTCTCTCTCTCCCTTAAACAAACAAAATAAAATAAAAGTTTATACTTGAATTCTATAAAACTATATAGGTTAAGAATGTATTTCCTAATCATGCCCATTAAAATAAAAATGTTAAGAGAGTAGGTATAGCTTATCTTTAAACATGGTTATCTGTGTTACAACTAATGCTAGCAATATGGTTAATAACCACAGTGAGGGAGAAAATACCGGCCCAGTTAATGGATTTAATCTAGTCCTGAATCTAAATGGTTGTTAAGTAAAGGCTTCTGCTGTGTATAGAATTGTTACTGAAATAAGTGTACTCACTGAGTCTGGTTTCCTAAGGTAAAATTCAAGTATGCTTGAGAAATCCAAACCCAAGTCAATTTTCCAAGTCAGAAGACTCTACTTAAGTTATCCTGGTCTAAGAAAACGGGGTTAAACAGAAACACAATCCATGACTTTTCTGATGGCTTTTCTCTTTGTGCTGACAGCATTTCCCCTTTAGCTGTGATAATACTGAAATCTGTCTTACCCTCAACTAGGACTCTTCAGCCTGGAACACACAGAAATGGTACAAATGCCAACAGTTGTTTCTAAATAAACCAGTCATAAAAGAGAAGTCACTGATAAGAGAAACGATTAACATTATCAATTGTAAGTTACTGTCAGTAAAAACAGTTATTTATTATTACCATACCTAGTGCAGGGAATCCTCTCCCTTATCTTTCCCTTTGCAGAAAATAAAAAGAACAAAGGAAATGAGAGATTACCTCTCAACCGAAAATTGCACTGGCCATGTCATCATCCTTGGCACACTCAGGTTGGAATCCAAAATGATTGTTGTCCCCAGGTCAGCCCCTCCTCAGCCCCTCAGCTGGTCAGTCCAGCAACTGGAATATGAAAGAAAGAAAAGCGTTACTGTCAGTCACATTCAACCTTCTTCTTTCTCTATTCTTTTCTTTTGGGGGTGGCATCTGAGAACACCAACATTTTCCTTAGTGGGGGAAGTCAAGGGCTAATTCTGCCAGTGTGATAGAAAACACCTTTTACAAGAAACCAAAAAATCCCTGAGATCAAGGAAATGCAGGACACCTAAGGTTAGTGAGCCAAACAGGGGCCAGGAGCCAATAGTGAGAATGAGGGAGCCATAATCAAAAAGACAGATATGAGGGCGCCTGGGTGGCTCAGTTGGTGAAGCGTCTGCCTTCCATTCAGGTCATGATCCCAGGGTCCTGGGATGGAGTCCCTAGGGAGCCTGCTTCTCCCTCTCCTCCCTGCTTGTGCTCTCTTTCGCTATCTCTCTCTCTCTCTCTCTCTCTCGAATAAATAAATAAATAACTTTAAAAAAAAGACAGAGATGATAGTGAGTGTTGACAGAGATGGGGAATACTGGAACCCTCATATACTGCTGGTATGAATGTAAAATGTTGCAGCTGCTTTGAGGAAAACCAGTCTGGCAGTTCCTCAACAGGTTGAATAGAGAGTTACCACATGACCCAGCAATTCCCCTCCTAGACGTACACCCAAGAGAAATGAAAACGTATGTCCACACAACTTATACACAAATGTCATAGTGGCATTATACATAATTGCCAAAAACTGGAAACAACCCAAGTGTTCATCAACTGAAGAAAAAAACAAATAAAATGTGGTATATTCACATGACAGAATACAATTTTGCAATAAAAAGGAATGAAGCACTGAAACATGCTACAACGTGGATGAATCTTGAAAACATTATGCTATGTGAAAGAAGCCAGTCACAGAAGAGCACATATTATATAATTCCATTTGTATGAAATGTCCAGAATAGGCAAATTTATCCATACAGAAAGTTAAATAGTGGTTGCCTAGAGCGAGGGAGGGGGTGGGAAGGTAGGTGGCACATAGAAGGACTGGGGGTTGCTGTGTTTCTTTTTGGGGTGATAAAAATATTCTAAAATTGATTGTGGTGATGGCTGCCCAATTCCGTGAATATACTAAAAGCCATTGAATTGTACATTTTGAATGGGTGAATTGTATGGCAGGTAAATTACATTTCAATAAAGTTATTTAAGTGGGCGGGGGAAGAACCATGGGACCAGGGCAGGAATGGAAAGCCCAGGAGCTAGCCAGAAGGGAGGGTTGAGAGAAAGAGTAGGCAGGTGGGGCGGCCTGAGGCAGCTCTCCTAGGCTGGTGCTGGGAGTTGCTGTTGCTGGTGGTCTGTATTTGCAGCAACACAAGGGCAATGATAGGTTGAACTGAATTTAAAGGACCGGGGGTAGGCTAGACGTCTACTGTTTTTAAAACAGAAGACTGCTTCTATACTCGCTATTCAAGAACTCCAAAGAGGCTGCTTCTGTGTTCAGGTTTTTTTTTAGGGGACAGGTGGTGGGCACTATGTTGATCTGTTTATTTAGGTCTTCAGAGTCTGGAAGCTGAGTTACTCACACTCAGTTGGAGACACCTTATCTTCATTGATCCCATGTAAGGCCTTTTTTTGTATGTTCCTTTACGTTTATTCCTTTTTACTCCCATAATCTACCCAAGCAACCTTTCTAATGGGCATGATGAACACCTTTTGGTTTGTATGTATATGCTTGCATACTGAGTGTTACTGTTTTTATGCATGTGTTCTTACATTTAATAAATATTGTTGTGATAGATGTTTTAGTAGGGTCTGCTTACAAATTTCCACTGTTATCTATCTTTTAGCTAGCTGTGCTTAACACTGCACCTGGCACCTAGTAAGAGCTCAGTAATTGTTAATCATTAATAATTCTAGACCAGTGGTTCTCAGCCCTGGATAATCTGTCCCCCCCTTCCCCCTCTCCCCTAAAAAACATTTGGCAATGGCTGGCGGCATTTTTGGATGTCTCGACTGGAGAGGTGGTACTAGTATCCAGTGGGTAGAGGCCAGATATGCTGATAAACATGCTACAGTGACCCAGACAGTCTCAAAACAAAATGTCAAAAGTGCCCAGGTGGAGAACCCTTCAAGAGAACAGGAACCATATAGGTGTTCATTCACGATTTTATCTCTAGCACCTAACACACCTCATAGTCCATAGTAAGTATTCAATAAATATGTGTTGGCACATTCATGCAAACTGACTAAATGGGTGAAATGAGTGAGGGTACACCCTCACAGTCGGGCTCCAAGACTTCAAAGGGGGCACAGACCCCTTTCCCAGAAAATTAATCCAGACCACTTATGCAACTTAAGTGTCCATCAACAGATAAATAGATAAGAGGTGGTGTGTATATATATATATATATACCATATACTCCATATATATATCCAGCCATTAAAATAAATGAAATCTTGCCATTTGCGACAACATGGGTGGGCCTAGAGGGTATTATGCTAAGTGAAATAAGTCAGAGGAAGACAAATACCATATGATTTCACTCATATGTGGAATCTAAAAACAAAACAAATCAACAAACAAAACAAAACAGAAACAGACTCATAGATACAGGAAACAAACCGCTGGTTACCAGAGGGAGGAGGGGTTGAGTGGGTGAAATAGGTGAAGGGGGTTAAGAGGTACAAACTTCCAGCTGTGAAATAATTAAGTCATGGGGATGTTATGTACAGCATAGGGAATATGGTCAATAACATTGTCATAATGTCATATGGTGACAGATAGTAACTAGACTTGCGGGGATCATTTCATAATGTATAAAAACATAGAATCACCATGATGGTACATCTGAAACTAATAGGATATTGTATTTCAATTACACTTCAATAAAAACAAAAGAGAACAAAACACAAAGAGCTAGTATGTTCCAGAGAGACTGGACCAGAACACAGGCCAGTACTCTTTCCACTAGGATACCCTGCTACTAAGCAGGTTCTTTAAAGACACATGAAAATGATTTTGATAAAGTAATACAAAATAATCACATTATCAAGAGGGTTGGCATAAAAGGGAGCCGCACAGCATACATCCTAAAGACATTTTTATGCTCACGTTCCAGAATGCAAAACTAGGAAATCATCAACGTACACAGCTAGTTGTCTTTTCTGTGCTTGGAGACATTTCACAGAGAGAAGTTTTGCATGTGGTCCCGAAATTTCTCTGCTCATTCCACTTTTGGCTCTTCTTTTTATGGCACAGATCTACACAACAGCAAATGCCATTACCTTGAGTTCACGCATGACTGTCGCCTGTGTCACTCTGTGGGATTCAGCCAGGCCTGGCAATACTCACGGATGGATGGAAGGGGGAGAGGCAGCGGGCCTTGGATGTATCTTGGTTGGTCCCCACGGGTCAAACACAAGGGAGGGAGAGGGAACCGAGCAGCTGCAGCTGCAGTGAATTCTGGTTTTGTGCGGGGCAGGCGAGCACTACTGCAGACAGCCCGAGCAGGCGTTTGAGAGGGAACAGGAGCCCAGCAGGTGTGTGAAGCACAGGAATGGGGCATTCAAAGTGGATCACCCTTAGAAATTCAGGACCCCAAGCCAGCAGTCTGTCAGCCCAGGGGATATCTTTGAATCTGATTCCTGGGAGCTGGACCGGCATGGCCAAGGATAAGAGATGGGACATCAGCCAGGTTATTGACAATGGGCTCAAATCCAGAAGCCCACATTCAAGAAATGGAGCCTGTGAAAGTAGATGGAGAATTCAGGAACCAAGTAGGTGCTGCCGAAGGATCCCTATGTGGGTCGGTCGTAGCTCAGCTGGAGTAGAAAGGCTGCACAGTGGGGAGAGGAAAATGAAGAAACCAGGCTTCAGACTGATCAAAAGGAGATGGGGGGTTAACAACTGTCAGGAGGCTGTGGGATCTCTGATGGTTCCTGTTGCCCCATTATGAGCACAGTAACAGCACACTGGAGTCTCTGGGTTCCAGAACATTCCCTTCCCATAGGCTGCCCTGGAGTAGACTCACAGGTCATACATACCACAAAACTATTATTAGAAAGAGAAAGGAAAACTTGGGCAACTTAAATATTTACAGTATTTTTTGCAGTTGACTGTTAGTCAACTTCTTTCACTCTCTCGTGCCACCTTGCACCAGCACCAGCCCATGGAGCTCTTTCTACACAGCCAGCCCTGACCTTCTAAATGTGTGAGCAATCTCCTTGAACAAAGCCCATCAGAGATGTCTACATAGAGAGAAGATGAGACAAACAGAAGGAGGGAGGGAAAAGGGACCAGCTCTAAGTGAGGTCTGAGATGGAAGAACACTGAAAAGGAAGTTGTATAAAGAGAATGCAGGTGTGCTCCGAAGCATTTTGTGGTACGATTGAGTCACCCTGTGTATAAATCTTTTCAATGCTGGTCTACAGAGAAACGAATAAATGAATGGCCAAATGAGTAAATCAGTGAATGAATCAAAGAATCAATGGACTGATAAATGAATGAATGATGATGATAGGAAAATGGCAATGAGCAACCATCATTACACAAATGTGTGTGTGTGTGTGTGTGTGTGTATGCAGAGGGAAAAGATCAAAGAGTTGATGGGTGTAATCAGCACACGGAGGGGCTACTCAGGCCCTGATGGAGGGACTGATGACAAACTACAGGAGACTGACAAGCCCTAAAGTGCCTCGGAAACCCTCACCCCTAGGATGGTGACAGACATGTGTGGCAGGTGCACCCTCATAGCTGGCAGCTGTCATGTTCAACTCTCCCCTTCCCCCATCCAACCATGGGGTGTGGAGCAGAGAGGCCCAAGCCAAAGGACTCACCACTCACCCAGTCCTTTGTCCAACAGTCCCTTATGTTAATTCCTGACAATACGAGAGAAACAGAAGCACTCACAGAGCATATAGGTAATGCTTTCATGCAAAAGAAATCCTATGCCTCTGAAAGACCAGCTACCTAGCATTGGCTACATGTGCCACGTGATGGATGGTGAAATTGAGTCTATACAGAGTGAGGTGACCTCCAGCTGGATTTTAACTAGCCAATCTACAGGGGAATAATGTGTCCTAATGACCTATGTGGCTGACCTTTACAGAGTGAATATTGAGTTCTCAACTGATAGAGGGGGTGAGTACGAGCATTACCTGGGGAGCTTTGTCAAACTTTACACGCCCCAGGAGTCCTAGCCCTGATTCTGTTATTCCCTGCCTGAGAAAACAGCTACTAGATAGAGGGCAAGGAACTAGATCTGAAGTTGTTTGCATCCAATACAATGCCTACCACTCAGTCTCTGCTGAATAAATGGATGAATAAATCAATTTAGTTGTTTTTATAACCACAGAATTTGGAGTCTGGAGAGACCTTAGAGTTCAGCCAAACATCTTATTTAATGACAGAAATAAGGTCCAGAGTGGTGAAGTGACTTGTCCAATATCACACATTTAAACACTTAGCATGGCTACTAAAATTACAAGATTATTCAAAGTAGTATAAAATGTAAATTAATCAGCAAACATAACTGTTTTCTACAAAAGGCAAAGCACCAGTTTGAGAGAACTGGTCAGATGGTCTGATTAAGAGGAAAAAAAGGCATGCTAGGATCACACATCAAATGTGGGATACAGGGGCCATGGATCTGTCCTATCTTTAGGTTCTTCCCCTCCACAGTCTGAAAAGCCCTCCTGCCAACTAAGCCTTATCCTACAACTCTAAGCCTACAGAGTACAGCAGATGGGCATGGTTTATCAGGGAAGTATCTCCTTTAGCAAGAGAAAAGGAACCAGTGTCACAGGCCAATTCGGTGCTTCACAGAAGAGTCTGAAAGAGATGTTCATTAATTGGGAATGATTTAGATGAGATTCCATTTCAAGACATATGATCTCTATTATGAAAACCCTCACCACCATTGAAATGTCTTTTCCTGAAGCAACAGCAAAGTCTTAAGAACATGGCTATCGATTTCAGAGGAAAGGCTACTTATTTCTACTGTGAAGAGCCAAGAACTCACTCAACACTGAAACAGCCACAGCTTTGTCATTGTGCAAAGACCAAAATAAAAACCACAGCCTCTGCTTACAGGTTAAATTCTTTTTAATCCTTTGCACTCCAAGGATCTATACGTAAGTCTACTTGGCTTTAGGTTGCCAGAGAGCAGGATGTTATTGTAAGCAAAAACACCACCAAGAGTGACACTTTCCATGGGGCCACTAAGACACCACTTAATGATGAGGCATGATCATCTTCTTGGACTGTGCTTTGATGACTGGGCTAGGACTCCTGGGGCGTTTCCTTCCCCAGAAGGAAACACTGATGTGAAGGGAGTGCAACTGTGTCAAGCAAATGGCCCAGTCCTTTTGATAGTAGAGGCACTTTATGAAACTGGGCTCCATAAAGAAGTTCCATCATCTGTCTTCGGATTTTATCCATCCATCCAAATGGTTTAAACCAAAATCAAGTATTGCCATGTAAAATATTTTAAAAATATGTGTGTGATCCTGATTAAAAACGTTTAGGGCAGCATGCTCTTAGCCTCTATATTTCCAAAAATATCTCTCGCATATGCCAACAATTGAGCCCACAACCCGCGTTATCTGTGCCTTCAACCACTTGCACTGTCCTTCATCTTTGAAGCCAGCTGTTAAAGGGCATTAAGAGCGAGGTCACTTAGCCTCCAAAGAGGATCATTTGACAATGCCACACAAAGTCATCTGCAGATACAAGATAATAGTCTTTGCAACTGTGTGTGGCCTTGCACCATTGCACAGTGTCATTGAGAACAGACAAGTCATCACGGAGTCCTTTCTGAAATTAAAAAATGCATTCTACTGCCTTGTTTTCCCTGAGAGAACTGATTTTGAAATCCACCAGTCACATAAGATTTAAAAACCTTCAAATGGCATGACTTGCAATATATACAACATTCCATGAGTTCATCCTAAGATAAAATCATCCCTCATCCCTCATATTTTCATCTAACTCTGGTGTTAATAGTTAAAATAACAAAATTTTAAGGAAGTTTTTAAAAATCATTTAAGTACCTAAGCAAATTTGAAAATAAAAAGTTTCTTGGCCAGAATGATTTCCTCAGAATGTTAAATGCAACACTTAGGTTAATATGGGTCCATGTGCCTTAGGTTAATATGGGTCCATGTGTCTTAGGTTAATATGTATTTAACTGCATCCTTCCACACAGACCTTGACATAGGAATGTGTGGAAGAACGGCAAGAAGCCTGTCCTAGGCTAACATCTCATTTTCCAAGGAATTTCCATTGTAATAAACCCACTCTAAAAATATTTTGTGGTGAGAGATTGTAATTCTAAGTAATGAGACATTTTCTTCTTATAGCCCATGATATAACAGTTAAAGTTGGCAAACCCTCCCTTGGTCACACTTACAATCAGCTGTTGTTTGGTCAAGGCCAATGAAATTAGGCAACCCTGCACTAGTTGTAAGAATGAAATGTTAAATTAGCAATTCCGCTTTAATGAATTTATGTTAAGAAAATAAAGATATGGGGGCGCCTGGGTGGCTCAGTTGTTGAGCGTCTGCCTTCGGCTCAGGTCGTGATCCCAGGGTCCTGGGGTCGAGCCCTGCATCGGGCTCCCTGCTTGGTGGGAAGCCTGCTTCTCCCTCTCCCACTCCCCCTGCTTGTGTTCCTGCTCTCACTATCTCTCTCTCTCTGTCAAATAAATAAATAAAATCTTTAAAAAAAAAAAAGAAAAAAGAAAAGAAAGATATGAACAAAGATTAATATACAAAGATATTCATGGCAGGATTTGTCTTATAGGGAAAAATTGAGACCAATTTTAAACGTTCAATAACAGGTCACTAAACAGACCATGATACTGTCATAAAAAATGATGATTGAGGGGGACCTGGGTGGCTCAGTCAGTTACACGTCTGCCTTCAGCTCAGGTCATGACCTTGGGGTCCTGAGATTCAGCCCCTTGTTGAGCTCTGCTCAGCGGGGAGTCTGCGTCTCTCTCTGCCCCTCCCCTACCTGCCCCCCCCCCGCTCATGATCTCTCTCTCTCTGTCTCAAATAAATAAATACAATCTTTAATAAAAAAAATGATTGAAATGTAACAATGTTTACATTAAACATTGAATAATGGAAACAGTTGTAAAATACTAAGGACAGATGAGCTTATTTTGAGAAAAAAAATTATATACAGAGAAAACAGTCCAGAAGAATATATGGTATAATTATGGGTTATGTTAACTTTCTTCCTTCTTTCTAAGTTTTCTAGAATAAATATGCAAAGACTTACATAACTTTATTTTTAAAAGCCCATTTTATAGAAAAGAATAACAATGTCAGAGGCCAAAAATGCTATTTGCCAAATGTTTGTCACAGACATCCACAAGCCCTCCTTCCTACTTGAAAAGTCAGGATGCGCTAACAGGATGAGACAGATAGCCCCCCATCTCATGCCTAAATTCAATGAGAGGTTAGTTTTTATAAATGCAATGGTCCAATGCAGCTGTCCCCTAGGCAGCTCCCTTAAGCAATTCTCTGAGCAGTAATCCAGGAACCAAGTCTCTTTCAATCTATTGGCTTCACTAGATTCTTTACATTAGGTCAACAGGGGAGGGAAGAGAGAATTTGTAGGGTTGTGCAAGAGGTTTTCCTAGCCACTCCCAGATATAACACATAATACCACCCAATTCCATTGTCCAGAACTCAGTCATATTACCATGTCTAACAGTGAGGAAGACTGAGAAAAATCTAGTTATGTGACTGGAAGAAAAAGGAAAATAATTTGGTAATCAACCAGCCAGTTGCAGCCACACTACCATCAAGAAGATGAGCACGACTTCCATATGGTAACCCTACTTGGTACATGGAGGTGAGAGTGAGACATCCTTCCGAGAAGTAGAAAATGAAGAAGTGAAAATTAACCTACTGAAGCCAACCCAAATTCCTGAAATATATCAAATTCCCACTTATTTGAGCAATGAACAGGAGAGAATGAGATGGATGTTAAAAAGGAGGGCATTCTCACCTGCGCCTTTTATTCCAGGACTTAGTTTTTTCAACTACCAACTCATGATCACCATGCCAGAATGGAATGTTTCATGCGATCCCTGACAGAGATCTAATAGATTGGCTAGATGCAGGTGACTGAGGATCTGATAACACCAGAATGAGCTGGGTTGACTTGGGTCTACCCTTCAGAAACATGATTGTACCAAGAGATCTCAAATTGTGGCACTACCAAACATTAATGTAGTCAAATATTTTAACCTGAAACCTAACAAGGTGAAGCGCTCTATCTGAAGAAAGAGTGTGTTCATAGAAAATGATCTTTGGAGAATTCAGTAAAAGAGAGAGCTAGAAAATAGAAAGAGTTTGGCAGGTTCTTCATCATTATTCAGGGAGAGACATTAAATCAGACTCATTGAACCCTGTGGCTCTCATGCTTCTAAATATTTCAGCATATTGTATCATTTAATTCCCTAACAACTCTATGAAATAGCTACTGTTGTTATATCCTTCCAAGGAATGAAGAAACAGATGGGAGTGCAAATGACCTGCTTTAAGTTTTCAGTTTCTAAGCATCAGTGTCAGAGGTGACCAATGGTTTCTGGTGTGTCAGTGAGCTCACTGAATCACACAGGACATGAAAATCATGGTTACTCAAGAGGTGCCCTGTGGCAGGACAAGAATAATTCATCAAGTCCCACGTTGACCTGAATGAAATATTTCCACAATCAGTTGGTCCTAAACGTGGCTGGTGTTATCTGTGAGCTTATAAAACAATAGTTCCCAAACCCCATCCCAACCCTTACTAAAAGAACACCTCTAGGAGTAGGGTTCAAGGATCCATCTTCTTACAAAGCTCCTACAGTGCTTCTGATATACAATAACTTTCCGGAATCATACACTTGAAATGTTCTATTTAAAAACTCAGCCATGTCGATGATGGAACAGGGTATCCTCAGTGGTATGCATAAAATTCTACTCACCATAAAATGTCTACTCTTCTGTAAATTAAAAGGTTAGCTTTTAATTTTGTAAATTAGTCTTTTAGAAACTTGATCAACATGAGTAGATCCCTCCAAATCTGTCCATTTCACTTTGTGGTTTGGGTAGGGTGGCCAATAGTCCAAAAGCTTTCCTGGTATTAACACTGGAAGTCCCACATCCCAGGAGATTCCTCTGGTCAAACTGGTATGGCTGGTAGAGTGACCAACTCATCCCAGTTTGCCTGAGAATGCACCATGTTTTAAAATTGAAGGTCCCACATTCTGGGAATCCCCTGAGTCCCAGGCAACCTGTGTTGGTTACCTTAACTGGTCACAAACCACTGCCTCCCTCTGAGACTCTGCGTAGTCTGATAACCTCAGACAAATTCTCTATTTTATCGTCTACTAAAATATATCTTCCCAAGACTCAATGATATCCAGAGTTTTTAGGAAATAAGAATTTTGTTCCTAATGAGATCTCATAAATATTAAAACATATACCTTATGGGGTACTGTGGAGACTTACTCAGAAAAAAGAAAATTGTCATTTAGGATTTCTCAGAAATGGAATGCTCTATAATTTTCTTGCATCCTTTCATAAATAAGACTGAAAAAGTAAACCGAAGATGTGTTGCTATATAGGTCCAAATATTGACGGGAGGGATCCAAGAGTCACACCAGAAATGTGATCATAGAAACTCCAAGGTCCCTGGAACCTGCAAAAAATTTAATGTCAGCAAGTGTTCCCAATGCCTCCTTCCTTGACCCAATGCCTCTCTGACTTGGGGTTCAGGCTTCATTACCCATCTCGCACACTGGCTGATTATGTTTCAAGTGAGTTACCCAAGACAGTGAGTTTGCCTAATAGATTTCTTTTTTTTTTTTTTTTTTTAAGCAAATAAGATTTTATAATTTTTTTTTATTCTTATGTTAATCCCCATACATTACATCATTAGTTCTAGA
>NW_028039384.1:0-486 GCF_054177405.1 Leptonychotes weddellii | reverse complement strand
AGCCTGGTGATGGGTATTAAAGAGGGCACGTACTGCATGGAGCACTGGGTGTTATACGCAAACAATGAATCATAGAACACTACATCAAAAACTAATGATGTAATGAATGGTGATTAACATAACATAATTAAAAAAAAGACAAAAGATAACAAATGTTGGGGAGAATGGAGAAAAGGGAACCATAGTGCACTGTAGGTCAGAATGCACATTCAGACAACCAAGGTGGAAGATAGTTTAGAGATTCCTCGAAAAATTATTCAGCCATAAAAAGAAGAAAATCCAGGGGTGCCTGGATGGTGCAATTAAGTGACTGACTTTTGGCTTCAACTCAGGTCCTGATCTGAGTCCTGAGATCAAGCCCCCCGTTGGGCTCCCAGCTCTGTGCAGATTCTGCTTCAGGTTTTCTCTCCATCTCCTTCTGCCCCTCCCACCCCAGGCTCTCTCTCTCAAATAAAAATAAATAAATCTTTAAAAAGAAGAAGAAGA
>NW_028039383.1:0-486 GCF_054177405.1 Leptonychotes weddellii | reverse complement strand
TAGGAATTCCTATTTAAATACAGTCCTCTGTCTTTTAAATATTTTCCATGAAACCCCTCCATTCTCCCCTCCCCAACAAAATTACATTGTGCCTGAAGGTAAACCATAAACTGAGATGCCACAAACTTTGAGTGCATACAATTCCAATTAGGCTATGTGTTGCTATATTATTGATTTATTCAAGTATAGTTAACATGCAGGGTTATATTAGTTTCAGGTATACAATATAATGATTCAACAATTCTGTACATTTCTCACTGCTCATCAATATAAGTCAAAATGCCATATCTGAAAATGCCACAGTCTTAATCTCCTTTATGTATTTCACCCATCCTGCCACCCACTTCTCCTCTGGCAACCACCATTCTCTGTGTTTAAGAGACTGTTTTTTTCTCTGATTGACTTATTTCGCTCAGCATAACACCCTCCAGTTCCATCCACGTCATTGCAAATGGCAAGATCTCATTTCTTTTGATGGCTGCATAA
>NW_028039382.1:0-486 GCF_054177405.1 Leptonychotes weddellii | reverse complement strand
CAGAGGAGTAGGGGACCCTATTTCAACCGGTCCCCGGAATCGAGCTGGATATCTACCAGAACACTCTGAGCACCCACTAAACCAGCCTGAGATTTAAAAGATCTGGATCTCTACAAACAGAATATCGCAAGCCATTGGTTTTGAGGTATGAAGTGGGGAACCCTGATTCCATGGGCAGATATCAGAGGATATACAGCAGTGGGAGGGAGCCTGGCCGTGGGGATCCTACACCACCGGTGAGTGACAGCTTCGTGCGCTGGGGACGGAGCAGATTCACAGGCCGGTAGCAGCAGAAAAGGACTTTAGGGCAGCCCCTGGACCGAAAGCCGGAGCGGCGGGGTCACGCATGAGAACTAGGAGCAGCTGGCAGTTTTAGAAGCACAAAGGGCAGAGAGGTGCCAAGACCTGGAGGCAGGACTGGGGCGCTGCAGAGGGACGCACAACCCAGGATGCTGCAGTTTATAGCAGCACGGACAGAAACGGAGA
>NW_028039381.1:0-486 GCF_054177405.1 Leptonychotes weddellii | reverse complement strand
ATAAATAAAACATGAATAAGAAAAGTGGAGCACCGGGGCGCCTGGCTGGCTCAGTCAGAAGAACGTGCAACTCTTGATCTCAGGGTCGTGAATTCGAGCCCTAAGATGAGTGTAGAGATTACTTAAATAAATATTTTTAAAAAGAAAGAAAAAAAGAAACAAGAAAGGTGGAGCATCTTTCCATTTAGCCACTGTCTCATTAAGTGCCTTGGGAGACTGGAAGAGAAGAGTCAGGACAGACGGGGGCCTGGAGCAGGCCACTCCTGATCTGAGGGGACATGGCTCTTGGGGGCTGCCAGCCATGCCCTTCCTGAGGCACACAGCTATTACATCAGTGACCGAGAGAAGGATGAGAAATCAAGCAGTCCTCAGTGAAATGGCTTCTAGTTGAGCATTAAACTACGATTTGCTGACTCTTCAATAATCTGAGAATGACTATATAAAATATCATCGAAAATTTAAACTGACACGTTACTAGCAAAAAAT
>NW_028039380.1:0-486 GCF_054177405.1 Leptonychotes weddellii | reverse complement strand
CGTCTTTGTTAATGCCTAGTTTTTGTAAGGCATGAGCCAGTTGCAGACAACGTTGATAGGTTTGTGACCAAGTATATGTGATAGGGGAATGCACGAGGTCGTCATAAACAATAGAGGTTTTGTCTGGATATATTGAAGCAGTACGGGCGATGAACTCAATGGGCGTTAAGGATTGATGATTGGCATCATTCTTGCCTAATCCCGTATTATAATCGGTCATTAGTGATAGTCCTTTATCAAAGTAAGAGCGAGAGGTATCAGAATTACAGTGCCTAGACGGTCACAGCATAATCTTTGCATGACTTATCATAATCAGCTTATGATACGATAGTCATTAGAAAACTATTATCAATAGTTATGTTTCTCAGTGAGTATATGTTAACTGAATTTAACTAGTCAACCAATAATGACTAATTCGATTTAGTATTCACTTGTATTAAATAAGGATATTCCCTATGGCAGCCGCCGCTACCACCAATCAAAAAA
>NW_028039379.1:0-486 GCF_054177405.1 Leptonychotes weddellii | reverse complement strand
GGAACCTGGGTCTGTGTCACCATGGCCTGGACTCCTGTCTTCCTGGGGATGCTCTTTTATTGCAAAGGTAGAGATAGGCCTCGGGGAACAGCTTGCATCACCCCTCTGCTTCAGAGTTTAGAGAAAATTTACTTTGAACCTATCCAATATCCTATGAATGTGTGTGTTTGCAGGTTCCCTGTCCTAGCCCGAGCTGACCCAGCCGCCCTCCCTCTGTGCATCTCTGGGAACGACAGACAGACTCACCTGCACCTGAGCAGAGACATCAGTGTTGGCGGCTCTAAAATCTACCGGATCCAGCAGCAGCCAGGGAGCCCTCCCCGGGATCGGCTGTACTACTCCTCAGACTCCGATAAGCACCAGGGCTCCGGGGTCTCCAGCCGCTTCTCTGGCTCCAAAGATGCCTCGGCCGATGCAGGGCTTCTGCGCATCTCGGGGCTGCAGGCTGACACCGAGGCGGACTATCACTGGGCTGCAGCTCAGGGC
>NW_028039378.1:0-486 GCF_054177405.1 Leptonychotes weddellii | reverse complement strand
TGGATATTCGGAAGTTGGGAATACAGAGAAAGGTAGCTAGTGTGATTTCTATGTTGAAAGTGAAGGGCATGTCCAGTAAAATATGTTTTTAAAATTATCCCTGAGCTGTTTTTTAAATCACAATCAATAAAGAAATCTATCCAAAGGAAGCATTTCCCATAAACTACACTTTGGAAATAGCCCAGGTTTTTTTTTTTTTGTCCTCAGGAGAAGGAAGTTTGGGGGAGAGAGCAGGGCAGGAGGAAGAGGGACATTTTTTTTTTTTTTTTAAGATTTTATTTATTTATTTGACAGAGAGACACAGTAAGAGAGGGAACACAAGCAGGGGGGGTGGGAGAGAGAGAAGCAGGCTTCCCGCCGAGCAGGGAGCCCGATGCGGGGCTCGATCCCAGGACCCTGGGATCATGACCTGAGCCGAAGGCAGACGCTTAACGACTGAGCCACCCAGGTGCCCCGGAAGAGGGACATTTTTATAGGTAACAGCGA
>NW_028039377.1:0-486 GCF_054177405.1 Leptonychotes weddellii | reverse complement strand
CTGCTCCGTCCACCCCGGGGCAGCGTTCCTGTGGAGAGGTGGCCCTGGGCAGACCTCAGTACTTGGGGCAGAGAGCTCATGTGGAATTGTGGCGGCCGCACCTTTGCCCATGATGCCCTTGCCCTTGGAATTTGCAGGAGCACCTGGTTCCCCTGGAGTCCCTGGGAAGGCAGGACCAACGGGACCCAAAGGTAACAACGTGAGGAAGAGCAAGGACCCCTCGGGGGACCCCGGGCTCTGCCCATAGAGAAATGAGAGAGGAACACAGACAGATTCAGGGAGACGGAGAGACAGGGACACAGGGAGGAGGACAGAGAGAGAGAGACAGGGTGGGACAGGGAGGCAGAGGGACAGGGAGGGTGGGGACATATTTCCATTCCCAAGGAGCCTCGAGCTAGTGCATGACCAGAGTCCTGATCCAGGGAACTTGGTCCACAGTGACCTGTCCTTCCCGGGGGCAGGATCCCAGGCCTCGGGGTCCCCTCC
>NW_028039376.1:0-486 GCF_054177405.1 Leptonychotes weddellii | reverse complement strand
CTCATGCACACACACACTCTCACGCACCCACCCCCACACATACTCTCATGCGCATGCACACATGCGCACACACACTCTCACACACCCACCCACCCACGCACACTCTCACACTCACCCATGTGCCCGCACACATGCACAGACTGTCACACACCCACCCACACATGCACACTCTCACACACCCACCCACACTCACACACACTCTCACATGCACAAACACACTCTCACACACCCACCCACACACGCACTCTCACACGCACACATGCACAACTGTCTCACACACCCACCCACGCACACTCTCACACATGCACACACTCACACACCCACACACGCACTCTCACGCACACACACTCTCACATGCACACATGCACACACTCTCTCACACACACCCACACACACACTCTCACGCGCACACGTGCGTACACACACTGTCATGCACACCCACCCACCCACGCACACTCTCACACGCACCCATGTGCCCGCACACAC
>NW_028039375.1:0-486 GCF_054177405.1 Leptonychotes weddellii | reverse complement strand
AGAGTTACAGATCAGCTTCCCGGGGACCAGCTGCACAGAAGCAATCACAGGGACCCTCTGGTCACCCCAGGCCCCAGCCCCCGGGCCGGGCCAGGGGCATTTCCATTGCAGTGCTCGCCCTGGGAGCCGCACCCCCCTCACCCTACCTCCGCTTCTTCTGCGGGTCTCAGAACACCCCTCCCACTTTCCTGCCAGGACTGTGGCTGTTAGACATGGTCCCCTATGGCTGGGACGTGTCCTGCTTCTCCTAGTGTCCTCACTGCTCACCCACAGGGCTTCCAGAGAGGAGAACTCAGCCCATGTCTGAATATCAAGGAGCCAGTGAGCAGGGCTCCCTCTGTGCTGGGAGGACGTTTCCCCCCCTTTCCGGAAGAACCAGGCCAATTCAAGAGCACACCTGTGTGTACCTTCGGCATTTGCAGAATGACAGACAGGAAGGCATCAGAAGCAAGAACCAACAAACTTTTCCTTTTATTTCTCTATTTC
>NW_028039374.1:0-9770 GCF_054177405.1 Leptonychotes weddellii | reverse complement strand
CTGGGATCATGACCTGAGCTGAAGGCAGACACTTAACGACTGAGCCACCCAAGTGCCCCTCTAAGAATTTACTTTTTAAAAAAAATTTGTCATGTTGATGGTAACTGAAAAAAAAAAAAAAAGTAATAGAACTATACTATGGATCATCTGGATCACCTGCCCACCTTATTACCAAGGACTGCCACACTCTTTCGGTGTCCACATTTACTTTGTGTTTAAAAGGCCATTGGCACCAAAAAATAAAACTTGAATTTTAACATGTTAATGGGAATAGAGCAAGACATAATTATACAGGGGCGCCTGGGTGACTCAGTCGTTAAGCGTCTGCCTTCGGCTCAGGTCATGATCCCAGGGTCCTGGGATCGAGCCCTGCATCGGGCTCCCTGCTCAGAGGGAAGCCTGCTTCTCCCTCTCCCGTTCCCCCTGCTTGTGTTCTTGCTCTCGCTATCTCTCTCTGTCAAATAAATAAATAAAATCTTTAAAAAAAAAAGACATAATTATACAAATCATATTATATTTTCTTCCAGGAGGCAGCCAAATTATATTTGGTTTCTGCTCAAGTAATGTTATAATAAGGAATGGACATTTTGCAGTATTTAAATAGAGAAATGTTTAAATTACTGAGTCATCAAAGTATTATGATAAATGTAAAAGAATGTTATCCAACTTAGTCAACCTGATTGCAGTTTGATTGTTCTTTTAGCTGTGATTTGATTCATGAAAAGACTGTCACATTAAATTGTGATAAAATTATTTTTCTTTCGTTTTTTTTGTGTTTATATGTAAGTGTACTTTGGTTTCATAATTATGAAACTCTGGTTGTATGTTTATATGTACTTAAGCAACATTGTAATAAAAAAACAAACATTTGAGAATCATGATCCTTATTTCTTTCTTTTAAAAGGGTCCAGGGTGCCTGGGTGGCTCAGTTGGTTAAGCGACTGCCTTCGGCTCAGGTCATGATCCTGGAGTCCCTGGATCGAGTCCCGCATCAGGCTCCCTGCTCGGCAGGGAGTCTGCTTCGTCCTCTGACCCTATCCCCTCTCATGTGTTCTCTCTCTCTCATTCTCTCTCTCTCAAATAAATAAATAAAATCTTTAAATAAATAAATAAATAAATAAATAAATAAATAAATAAATAAATAAAAGGGTCCACATATTTTTTTTTAAGATTTTATTTATTTGGGAGAGCGAGACAGACAGAGATAGTGAGAGAGAGCACAAGCCAGAAGGAGAGGGGGAAGCAGGCTCCCCACTGATCATGACCTGAGCTGAAGGCAGACTCTTAATCAACTGAGCCTCCCAGGCACCCCAGGGGTCCACATATTATTTGAGTTTGGTAATCACTGTTGTTGATATCTTTAGGTTTAAATGCTTGGCTCTTTGTTTTTTAAAAGATTTTATTTATTTATTTATTTATTTATTTATTTATTTATTTATTTATTTATTTATGAGAGAGTGTGAGTGCACGCATGTGCAGAGGAAGGGCAGAGGGAGAGAGAGAGGGACAAGTGGACTCCTTGCTGGGCAGAGCCCTAGGTAGGACTGGATCTCAGGACTCTGAGATCACGACCTGAGCGGAAACCAAGAGTTAGGTGCTTAACCGACTGGGCCACCCAGCTGCTCCTTGGCTCTTTGTTTTTAGAGGCAGGTGGGTAGCTCTAGAATCTGTGTCCTGTGGGATTTGAAGTTTGTGTTTTTATTTGTTCAAAGTGTAATTTAAATAATTTTGTCAATGATTTGTTTTAAAAGCCATCCTACAATAAAGGCGGTATTAAAGAAAAATTATTCCTTTGTAAGTGTACTTACGTATTTTTCACAACTTTTATTTTCACTGATAACTTTTAACTTCACAGGTAATCAGTATGCATTTGCAAAGCTTTTGGCTATGTTTGGGTCTTCTGTTGATCTCAATTAATGCAGAATTTATGGATGATGGTGTTGAGATGGAAGATTTTGATGAAAATTCAGAGGAGATTGATGTTAATGAAGGTGAACTCTCCTCAGAGGTAAGGTTATTGAGAAATGAGTTGTAAGTTATTCCTTTACAGGATACAGAGGAGAGTGACCTCTTAAGATTCATTTCAGTTCTAACAGTATTCATTTTCTAAACAAATAGAAAAACACTGTTTTTTCCCCAACTATTAGAGTGCCCATGTATTACAGAAATTTATGCATTGCACCTAGCACAGTTTTATTACAAAGTAAATATGGGGAAGGTTTTTACTATCAGAATAGGAATTTGTCACTGCTGAAGAGGACTGATGGACTTCTATCTAAGAGAAAGGTTTTCATTCTTCTGACACTGCCAGCCCTCTTCAGAGAGGAGATAAGGTAGTATAATTTGCAGTTCTCCTAGAAGTAAAGTAAGTTCTTATTTCCCTGAGGAAAGGAAATGCTAACTAGGAGGATGAATAAGAAAGGGAAGTGATCATGAGGTAGGCATTTAATAAGGCTCACCTGTGTTTGTGGCTCGGCATTGTTAAGACGTGGTTTGAGGTGGTGACTCAAAGGAGTCTGAAAAACCTTGCAGAGATTTTTGTACATCCTGACAATCCAGAAGAACCTTTACGTTGAGGAATAGTCATAGATAATATTGAGACAATCAGAAAATTTGTCAGAAGTCTTGTTGATGGTAAGAATGGATGAGTTGTATTATGCTATAGCAGCTAATTCAAGGGCTGAGCACCATAGCCTATCGCTGGTACAGACTTCTTCACCTCACTTACCTTGAGAGTTTTTCATTTGCAAATGAAAGTGTTGTTTGGCTGTTTAAGGTGAATATTCTTTCTCTTGTTAAAGTTTAAACTCTACAAGGACATTTCTTTTAAAACCTAGTTATGCACTCTACAGAAGGTAAGTAATCAAAGCGCTGATGATTGACTTAGGTACAGCTCCTACAAGGGTCTTCGGAGGTTAATACTTCAAAGGAATTGGGAGATACCGACCACTTCAACTGCATTTGGTGATATTTGAAAAAATGATAGGAAGTGGAATCTTGACCCATCAGCAATTATGTGGAATTGTGTTTGATTATTGGTTTCCACCCCCCTTAAATGGACAGGAAATGTACTATCAGGTTGGGGTAGAGACAGTGAATAGAAAAAGTACTTCTGCATCCTTTTCTCTAAAGGCTGAGAAAAGAAATCATACGGATAAAATCACAGAGATTGATTCAGAAAGGACCCAAATTGATCTATTACTTTAGGCAAAATTTATTCATTCATCATCAGTTCAAATTATCTTTTGATAATTTGTCAATAAATTATCTTTAATCTCTTAACTGTTTTGTTCGTATGTTCTATAGATAGAGCACAGCAGTTAAGTGTATAAGCTTTGGAGCCAGGCAGCTGAGTTCCTATCATTACATGTTACAGTGGATGTAAGATGGGTGCAATAATAGTATTTTGCTGGGCGCCTGGGTGGCTCAGTCGGTTAAGCGACTGCCTTCGGCTCAGGTCATGATCCTGGAGTCCCGGGATCGAGTCCCGCATCGGGCTCCCTGCTCGGCAGGGAGTCTGCTTCTCCCTCTGACCCTCCCCCCTCTCGTGCTCTATCTCATTCTCTCTCTCAAATAAATAAATAAAATCTTTAAAAAAAAATAGTATTTTGCTCATAGAAGTTTTATGAGGATTAAAAGAACCACATATCACCACCACCAATATCATTATCATCATCACCACAGCTAACGCGTACAGGGCCTTTGAAACTGTGCTTTGCTTAGTAGTGCTTTCTCTGTTCAATCTTTTTCTTCTCTGGGTTCCTACCATTCTCTCAAAATGGTATCCTCATCTTCTACCATATAATAGTGAAATTTAAGAGTTAATTTTAAACTCATCTACATGCTTGCTAAGTTTTTTATCTTATATGTGTTGGATCATGGTATTTCCTCTGTTTCTAATGATTTGTATTCCCAAATATTGTCACCTGTTAGGATCCTTTCAAGGCCATGTCAGCTGTATCATGAGGACTTCTCTAATAGAATTTTTCCCCATCCCTCCTGTTTTAGAAGGAATCAGTGCATTCTCTGTTTGCACTTAGACGGTATTTTTTTTCTGGCATTGTATCTCTGATACTGTCTTGTATCTTACTGTACTAGGATGCGACGTTTTGAGGCCATGTCACCTTTTATTTATTTTACTTATATGTGCATTACTACATACTGGGTTCTTAACTAGTGAGATTATTTAATTAAAATATTTGCAAAGATGAATAACTTTAGATTTTAAAAAATCTATTTTCTAGATTAAATATAAGACACCTCAACCTATAGGAGAAGTATATTTTACAGAAACTTTTGATAGTGGAAGGTTGGCTGGGTGAGTATTCATTCAAGAGAATGTTTTCTTTGATTTAATTAGCTTTTTTGAAGTTATTGGTTATTGGCCTGTGAAAATTGCCTCTACTACAAAACTGTAAAAATTGTTACTTTGTCAGTGTAAACCAGTACCTTAATGCATTTTTATTATTGATAGAAATGTTTAACTTGAAGAGTTATTCATTTATACAAAGAAAATAATACAAATGAATTATGAATATAAAGTAAAAATTTATGACATTTCTTCATTCCTAAAGACAGATATTATTAACCTGATTTCAGATGACAAATTCAAATTACTGTTCCATCCTAAATATTGGTTAAAAAAATAAATGTTACTATTTATTAATTATTATATACCAGACACTGTCCCAAGTAAGTAGGTAAGTACTATCTTTATCTCCATTTTACAGGTGAGGAAACTGAGGCTTAGTATATCTCACATATGATCAAGCAACTAGTAAATTGTGGATTCCAAATATGATTTAACTCTAACCTTGCAAGATTCTATATGGGCATCTTTATTTAGCTTCTAAGCATTTATTTTTTAATGAGAAGTGACTTTTGGGTAATCTTTTGTTGTATTTCTAATATGCATTGTGTCTATAAATTGCTGGTTTTAGTTTTAATGATATGTATTTGCTTTTATCTTTATTTACAGGTGGGTCTTATCAAAAGCAAAGAAAGATGATACAGATGCGGAGATTTCCATATATGATGGTAAAATATTTATTTAAATATTCAGTAAAACCAGAATGACCCTGAGTTCACTAGCTTTTGAAATTATATTTCTATTAAATATAATATATGGGGTCTGGGCCGCCATCATGCTTCACAACAGAATGTTCAGTCTTTTGTCTATTTTTGTCTATTTCCGGAAGTCCCTGGGTGATCCATGCTTAAGCCACCATCGGGTTTCCTAACTCGGAAGGGTTGAATCTTCATTCCCCTGCAGTTAGTTGCGGCCTGTCCAGCAGCAGTGTTTCCCTGGCTCCTGCTGTTCTCTGTTGTCGCATCTCAAGCACGGGCATACCTCCGTCAAGTTGTAACTGCGGGCAAGATCCTCCTCGCCAGTGCAGAACGGGGGGTAATCTATGAGAGCTAGGAGATATGTGGCTACTCTTGGAGCCCACATCTCCGGGCCTTACATCCCCTGTCTGGGTCTCTGCTAGGATACTGTTCAGGCTTTGCCATAGAAAGAAATGTCGTATATGCAAGGGTCATCTTCCCTAATGGGACTTTTTTGGAGTATGATGAAAGAATTTCTTCTTCCTTCTAATCTAAAACCAGCCTCCTCCTTGGTTGTATCCTAAAGCAAGATCAGCCTCTTCTCAAGGTGACTGATCGTGGGAATTCCCTCTCTCAGAGGACCTCATACCCATAAGAATGTGACCTCACATGCAGACTCCAACAGGCCGTTACATGACAACAATGACAAGAACAGTACATGAGATAATAGCTGGTGTAGGATGTCAGCTGTCTATTCCTTTTCCTAGTTTATTTTAGTGTGAGATGGAGATCGTACCTGCATGTCTTCCTTTGCAGTGTTCTCCATCCCAGCAACTCCTCTGGGTTTGTATGTGCTTATATTCTCCATAAAGAACTTTACCACATGCTCAGACCAAGCAATATTTCATTCATTCTCTAAATCCATTTAGGGAAAAGGATAATTTCACCCAAAGAAGCAGGACGTCTGCAGAGATGTAACACAACCTAAAATACACCCACGGAAATACACATTATTAAACAGAATGCGTGGCTTAAAACATCTATGTTTAGGGGCATCTGGCTGACTCAGAAGAGTATGTGACTTTTGACCTCAGGGTTGTACCATTTAAGCCCCACGTTGGGTGTAGAGATTATTTAAAAATAAAAATAAACTATGTTTACACTACTTTAGTTTTTTCAAGAACTTCAGGTAGATATTTGTTTCACATTTGTAATTTTAGAAAAATCCACTGATGGAGTTTCCTAAAATGAAGTTATTGTTTATCTTACAAGTGAGTTTCAATCCCTATTTCTTGCGGGACAGAAATGGCTTTTAATGTTTATTTTTATTTTTATTTTTTTTAAGATTTTATTTATTTGACAGAGAGAGACACACGAGAGAGGGAACACAAGCAAGGGGGAGTGGGAGAGGGAGAAGCAGGCTTCCCACTGAGCAGGGAGCCTGATGCGGGGCTCGGTCCTGGGATTATGACCTGAGCTGAAGGCAGATGCTTAATGATTGAGGCACCGAGGCACCCCGACTTTTAATGTTTAAATGAGTTTTTACTTGAGTTCAAAGTTAAAAATCAAACAAGCAAAAAGCCAAACTTCTTAGCACTCAAGTTTGGTCTATAGTCTCATTAAACTTAAATATCCATGAAAATAATTTTCTCATATATTAGATTTAATATAGTTTCTGAATGGCTTTTATCAACATCTCAAAAGCAACTTCGAAAAATATGGAATCTTAAAGTGCTAGATCCTGAAAATGGTATTTTGGATATTGCTAGTAGCAGCGTTGTTTACAAAGTGGTTAGTTGAGATTAATATTAGATTCTTTTGCAGGAATATTTATTATTCACAGTAGTTAATGGCAGCTTCTGTCAAGTACCACTTGAATAAAGCTCATTCGGAGCTTGTCAGGAGAAAGCAAACCTAAGAAAGGTGCTGGGGTATAGAGTTTGCATTTGGAATACACTTACATTTTTCAGATTAAGTATAAATATTGAATAAATACTAATTATTTAAATAACCAACTTTCAGGATGTAAAACCCTTTTTAAAATTTTATTTACCCTAAAATTGGGGCACCTGGGTGGCTCAGTTGGTTAATCACCTGAGTCTTGGTTTCCGCTCAGGTGGTGCTCTCAGGGTCATGAGATGGCTCTGCGCTCAGCATGGAGTCCGCTTGGGATTCTCTGCCCCTCCCTCTGCTACTCCCCCCAGAGTGTGCTCTCTCTCTCTCTCTGTTTCTCTCTAAAATAAATAAAATCTTAAAAGAAAATTTTTTTGTTTACACCAGAATTTATATTCACCGATATTGTCTAAAATTTGGCTAAATGATCAGTTAATAGAAAGTTGTTGTTTATTTGGAATTGAGAAAAACCTCTTGTCATTGAGCAATAATTTCCCTGGCACAAGTTTTCTAAAATTAAAGTGCTAGATGGTACCTTTTTCAAATCCCACATTGGGCTCCCCGGCTTGTGTTCTCTCTTGTCATCTGTCTCTCAAATAAATAAATAAAATCTTTTTTTTTTTTTTTGGAAGGAAAATTTTTTTTATTTATTTGACAGAGAGATACATAGCGAGAGAGGGAACACAGCAGGGGAGTGGGAGAGGGAGAAATAGGCTTCCCGCTGAGCAAGAAGCCTGATGCGGGGCTCGATCCCAGGACCCTGGGATCATGACCTGAGCTGAAGGCAGACGCTTAGCAACTGAGCCACCCAGGCACCCCTAAATAAATAAAATCTTTAAAAAAAAATAAAAATGCATTTTATGAAGCCCAATAAATTCTGCACAATGAGAGACCAAAAAATACTTCTTTGTGGCTCATGACTGTTCAGGTTCTTACACTTAGTTTTTCTGTTTTGTTTTTTTTTTTTGTAGGAAGGAAAAAAATAAAAAGCATTAGTGATTCATAAGTGCCTGTTAATAAATATTAATATAAGTTGGTATTAAATATAAATTAAATTATTAATATAAGTTGGTATGATACTGGAAAATAGTTTTTGCTAATTTGAGTTTCATTGGAATAGGCAATATCTATAATTCTCAAAACTAGAACATTTTATACAAATTAATATGATTTGGTTATTCTCTATTCTAAAAAGAAGAAAGAAGAAGTCCAAAACACAACTTTTGGGCTACAGGCAGCCCATCTGTAGACCATAATCTAATTTCAGGAGCTTTCTGATCTTAAACATGGAAAATCCCAGCCCAGAGAGGAGCTAACTCAACTTTGCCATATTACAGCTTAGTGCTTATCCAGTGCTTGCTACTTTCTTGGTCAAAAGTTCTGAGGGCTAATTGGCCTAGCTTGAGAAGGGTGACCTTAATTTATGTTTATTAGGCATACAGGTTTCAAAATAAAATTTAAATCCCCATAATAAATTTTTAAAATTTATTTTTAATTATTTTTTAAGTTTTATTTATTTAAGTAATTTCTACACCCAATGTGGGCCTCAAACTTACGGCCCCAAGATCAGGAGTCACATGCTCTTCCAAATGAGCCAGCCAGGTGCCTCTAAATCCCCATAGTAACTTTTGCAAAGTAAGGAAAGTAGCTGATGAATACCATATATTTAAAAATAAATCAACTGATGCAAACTATTTATTTTGTGTTAAGGATGCTCTTTACCTCATGTAATTTTAAAATAACTCATTTTAAAAATACAATGATGATACATCCATGCAACAAACCACATCCTGTAATTTCATTGATTGAAGAGTCAGAGAAGTACAATCCAATTATAGCTAAGAAAATGAAACCATTCTCAGGAGAAAAAAAGAGCAGACATGCATACAGTTGCAGATATTATTTCTTATTTTAAAATTTTGTTTTATTTCTCCCAATCAACCTTTTTTAAAAATTTAAATTCAATTAATTAACATATAATGTATTATTTGTTTCAGGGGTACAGGTCTATGATTCATCAGTCTTATATAATACCCAGTGCTTATTACAGCACATACCCTCCCCAGTGTCCATCACCCAGTTACCCCATCCCTCAACCCCCTCCCCTCCAGCAACCCTCAGTTTGTTTCCTATGATTAAGAGTCTCTTACGGTTTGTCTCCCTCTCTGGTTTTGTCTTGTTTTATTTTTTCCTCTCTTCACCTATGATCCTTTGCCTTGTTTCTTCAATTCTACATATGAGTGAGATCATATGATAATTGTCTTTCTCTGATTGACTTATTTCGCTTAGGATAATATCCTCCAGTTCCATCCACGTCATTGCAAATGGCAAGATTTCATTTTTGACGGCTGAGTAGTATTCCACTGTATATGTATGTGTGTGTGTGTGTGTGTGTGTATACATCTTCTTTATCCATTTACTTGTCGATGGACATCTGGGCTCTTTCCATAGTTTGGCTATTGTGGACATTGCTGCTATAAACATTGGGGTGCAGGTGCCCCTTCAGATCACTACATTTGTATCTTTGGGGTAAATACCCAGTAGTACAATTGCTGGGTCATAGGGTAGCTCTATTTTCAACTTTTTGAGGAATCTCCATACTGTTTTCCAGAGTGGCTGCACCAGCTTGCATTCCCACCAACAGTGTAGGAGGGTTCCCCTTTCTCTGCATCCTTGCCAACATCTATTATTTCCTGACTTGTTAATTTTAGCTATTCTGACTAGGGTGAGGTGGTATCTCATTGTGGTTTTGATTTGTATTTCCCGGATGTTAAGTAATGTTGATCATTTCTTCATGTGTCTGTTGGCCATTTGGACGTCTTCTTTGGAGA
>NW_028039373.1:0-486 GCF_054177405.1 Leptonychotes weddellii | reverse complement strand
TGTAAGTGGTAATATTTGCTCAAGAAGAGTTGCTGCATTCAGGGCGTTTCAGCAGCAAGGAAACCATTCACAAGAAGTTTTCCTTAAAAAAAAAAAAAAAGAGGGGTACCTGGGTGGCTCAGATGGTTAAGCGTCTGCCTTCGCCTGCCTGCCCAGGGTCCTGGGATCGAGTCCCGCATCGGGCTCCCTGCTAGGCGGGAAGCCTGCTTCTCTCCCTCTGCCTCTGCCTCTCTCTCTCTCTCTGACTTTCATGAATAAATAAATTTTAAAAATTAAAAAAAAAAAACAAAACGAGAAATACTGTTATTCAAGCTGATCATCTACCTGTTTACTCTTGCTTCCAAGTAACTTCTAGCTTTGAAAAGATAAAATCTACCTTGAAGGAACGGGGCTTTTCCACCAGTGAGCACTATATATCTGTATCTATATCTATATATCTATATCCACATATATATATTTCTCAAAGATAAATTTCTCCATTCATTT
>NW_028039372.1:0-486 GCF_054177405.1 Leptonychotes weddellii | reverse complement strand
GGTGACTTAATCACTGTCAGGTGAGGGAGCAGGGGCAGGATGCTAGGAACAGGATCACTGAGGTCTCACCCTGGTCCTTCTGGTGGGCAGAGGCCACAAGGGTATGGTTTTTGGTGACCGCGGGCTGCCCGTCATGCTGCACCTGGCAGGTGAACACCACATCTTCCCTGTGGGCGGATGAGTTCACCAGGAGCCAGCTTGTCCAGTTAAATGTCCCATTCTTGTTCTCCATGAGGTTCGAGGCCGTCGAGGCCGTCGAGGCCGTTTCTGTTCGGGACACGTTTCCGTTCTCCAGCCAGGTCAGCTGTAGGCGCTGGGGGTAGAACTTCTTCACTTGGCAAGTGACCTTCACCTGGTCCCCTGCCACGGGTTCCTGGGAAACCTCCAAGGTGGGCGGAACTGAAAGAGCACAGAGCAGAAGCTCTGACCTCATGGAACAGACAGATCACGGGGGAGGGGCTCGAGAACTTAGCTCCCCCCACACAG
>NW_028039371.1:0-486 GCF_054177405.1 Leptonychotes weddellii | reverse complement strand
CCTAATACAATCTGGGGAACCCTCCCATGACTTTGATGATATTGGTGCTACTGGACTTCTCATGGGTTTCAGAATATAGGGCATGAGCAAAAACCCTCTTTAAACATCAAAGAGCCTCTGCTCGGTGTCAGGGCTAGCCTTCCAGGGTTATGTGAGTAGAAACCAAAGGACTAAAGGTGGACCCACCATTCCAGGGGCCCGCAAAGGGGAAAAGACACATTAGAGAGTGAGTCTTTTATCGGGTCTCCTCTCAATCAGAGCATTTTGCACTTCTTTGTGCCTACTATGTGCAAGGCACGCACCTACTACCTAACACACTTTTTCTTTTATTCTTAATACTGATTCTATGAAATAGAGTGTATAACTCCCATTTTACAACTGAGGAAACAATGGTTTAAGTAATCCACCCAAAGTCACTTGTACCAGATTCACATGGGGTACTATCTGAGTCCCAAGTACATGTGTTTCCAACCATACCCCACTCTT
>NW_028039370.1:0-486 GCF_054177405.1 Leptonychotes weddellii | reverse complement strand
GTGGCATTTTATATTAATTTTCCCCCAAAATGCTGTTCAACCCACTTCTTCATGCCCCTCACAAAACACACAAATGGCAATTACACTTAGAATAAAAACCAAACTTATAATGGGGTACACAAAGCTCCACATGATTTAACCTCTGCTTCTCTCTCTTCCACTTCTCAGGCTCCTCATCTCTATCATTCTGCTCTGATCAGATTGGCTTTTTTTTTTTTGGTAATTGTTTTGTTTTGCCATTTTTTAAATTTGAGTGTAGTGCATGGACAATATTACATTAGTTTCAGGTATGGAAGCAACCTAAGTGTCCATCAGTAGATGAATGGATAAGGAAGAGGTGGTATGTATACACAATGGAATATTGCACAGCCATAAAAAAGGATGAGATTGTGCCATTTGAGATGGCATGGGTGGACCTGGAGAGTATTATGCTAAGTGAAGTAAGACTGAGAAAGATAAATACCATATGATTTCACTCATACCTGA
>NW_028039369.1:0-486 GCF_054177405.1 Leptonychotes weddellii | reverse complement strand
GCAGCGGCCACGGCCAAGCAGCCTTGCTCAGCCCGGCCCAGCCCCAGGTGCTGCCAGGGCCTAGCAGACACCACGTCATGCGGCCAGCTGATCAGAACCCTGTACGTGTCCCCAACCACCCACACCTCACAGGGCCAGGGTGCCCTGCCAAAATCAAGTAGGCTGTTCATGGAGAGAAGAGTCTCCTACTCAGAAGGATACTGGCCCTAGGGAAGGCACCTATGAAACTCCCCAGAACAGGGGCTGAGGAGGTGGAGGTGGGAGAGGTCGCAGAGCTTGTGAGTGACGCGACCTGGCTGACTCGGGACAATCACGTGAGGGTAGATCCTCTGGCTTTCTCCATTTTGCAGACGCAGAAACAAGCTCAGAGAGGTTAAGGTCACCAGGCCACTAATAGTGGCAGAGAGACATTTCCAGAGGAGCCCACATAGCCAAGCACCCAGCGCCAACACCAGACCCACTCAGACAACCCCAGGGCAGCAGGTG
>NW_028039368.1:0-486 GCF_054177405.1 Leptonychotes weddellii | reverse complement strand
GAATCCTTTAAGTGAGGCTGCAATGGATTTTGGACTCCTGGGCAACAGCAGGCTCATAAGGAAAGATTCAAAAAAGCAAGTGTGATACTTTCCACCCTGGTGCATGGTGTTGCTTGCTGCCCAGAATTCTAAGGAAGAAACTGTACATCAGGGACACATAGAGCACCTACCCGAGGACCAACGGGAAGCCAGAGGCTCAGCGGTTTAATGTTGCCTTCATGCCACCCCTCAGGGCACTTGTCCATAGAGCCATCTGAAACCTGCCTACCATCTCCATGATTCTCACCCTAACCGTGACCATGACACTGGCCTGGGTCGCTTCGATTTCTATGCCTGAACAAGAACACGACTTGTGATACAAGGTGGGGCGCACTACAAATTCTCCACGAATGCAGAAAGGATTCATGGCAGGAGGAACCACCAATGTGGGCCTAATAGCATAATGCAGTGAAATCCAGCCCATTGATCCACCATGCGCCTAGTTAA
>NW_028039367.1:0-486 GCF_054177405.1 Leptonychotes weddellii | reverse complement strand
TTTTTTTTTTTTTTAAAGATTTTATTTATTTATTTGACAGAGCGAGAGAGCACAAGCAGGGGGAACAGTGGAGAGAAGCAGGCTCCCCACCAAGCAGGGAGCCTGATGTGGGGCTCAATCCCAGGACTCTGGGATCATGACCCAAGCCAAAGGCAGATGCCCAACCATCTGAGCCACCTAGGAGCCCCTCTTTCTTTGTGTTTTTTTTTTTTTAAAGATTTTATTTATTTCACAGAGAGATAGCGAGAGCAGGAATACAAGCAGGGGGAGTGGGAGAGGGAGAAGCAGGCTTCCCGCTGAGCAGGGAGCCGGATGTGGGGCTCGATCCCAGGACCCTGGGTTCATGACCTGAGCCAAAGGCAGACCCTTAAGGACTGAGCCACCCAGGTGCCCCTCTTTTTTTTTTTTTCTTTTTTAAAGATTTTATTTATTTGACAGAGAGAGAGTGCACAAGCAGGGGGAGTGGCAGGCAGAGGGAGAAGCAGG
>NW_028039366.1:0-486 GCF_054177405.1 Leptonychotes weddellii | reverse complement strand
GGAATTGAGCTGGATATCTACCAGACCACTCTGAGCACCCACGAAACCAGCCTGAGATGTAAGAAGATCTGGATCTCTACAAACAATATCACAGGCGGTTGGTTTTGAGGTACTATGCGGAGAGCCATGATTCTGTGGGCAGATATCGGAGGATAAACGGAGGCGGGAGGGTGCCTGGATGTGGGGATCCTACACCGCCGGTGAGTGACAGCCTCGCGGGCTGCGGTTGGGGCACATACTCGCAGACCGGTAGCGGCAGGGAAAGGTCTTTAGGGCAGCCCCCGGGTCGGAAACCCAGAGCGGCAGGGTCGTGTGCTCGAACTGGGAGTGGCTGGCGGTTTTAGAAGCACAAAGGGCAGAGACAGGCCCGACCTGGAGGTAGGACTGAGAGTGCTGCGGAGGGGCGCACAACCCAGGACGCTGCAGTTTATAGCAGCAAGGACAGAAACAGTGTGGCCTGGAGAGCTCACTGAAGAACAGACTGTG
>NW_028039365.1:0-486 GCF_054177405.1 Leptonychotes weddellii | reverse complement strand
TCAGGATGTGTTTTTCACAGAACTGATGGTTTCGATGTAGGGTTTGCGAACGGCATGGAGGATGGCTAATTAATGCTTAAGTCCCTTATCACTTCCCAGGGCCACTACAGGACACAGAGAATTGCTTGTGCCTGGGGATTGTTGCCCAGTTTTCTTGCACCTGTGTTTCTTTTCCTTGGAAATTGCTTTGTTGTAGCTTCTGTGCCCAACCTCCCCCTCCCCCCATCACTTACTAACCTCCTGTCCTCTCCTCAGCCACCAAAACCCTCAACAGAGGCATCTCTGAATTCATCGTGATGGCTGCAGACGCTGAGCCCCTGGAGATCATCCTGCACCTTCCACTGCTATGCGAGGATAAGAATGTGCCCTACGTGTTTGTGCGCTCCAAGCAGGCCCTCGGGCGGGCCTGCGGGGTTTCCAGGCCTGTCATCGCCTGTTCTGTCACCATCAAAGAAGGCTCACAGCTGAAGCAGCAGATCCAGTCTA
>NW_028039364.1:0-486 GCF_054177405.1 Leptonychotes weddellii | reverse complement strand
TGGGGGTCAAATGGAGTGTATATCCTGTAGGCTTCACATAGTCTTTCGTAGTAGTCCCCGGGGGACTCCCCTGGTTGTTGAGTGACCGAGGATACCGTAGTCATGTTCATGGGTTTCTTAGCTCCTGCCCGGATTCCCCAGAGGAGGGCTTCAGGGTACTGGTGGATGTGGGCCTGTCCCTTGGTTGTGGTGAAGTCCCATGCTGGGCGCTCTTCGGGTGCGGCCATATTAGTCCAGGCAGCAGGGTTGATGACTCCCTCTGATGCGTGCTCTTCCAGGTACTGCCGTGCACCTTTCACTATTCTCCTCCTTTCCTCTGTGTTAAACAGGGTGTGGAGTAACTGTTGGCAGTCTTCCCAGGTTGGCCGATGAGTCTGGAAGAGGGATTCTATGAGGTCTACCATAGCCTGTGGTTTCTCAGAGTAGGATGGGGTATTACGTTTCCAGTTGAGGAGGTCGGTGGTGGAGAAGGGCTGATAATACATC
>NW_028039363.1:0-9771 GCF_054177405.1 Leptonychotes weddellii | reverse complement strand
AAACTGTGGAAAGAGCCAAGATGTCCATCGACAGATGAATGGATAAAGAAGATGGGGTATATATATACAATGTTATATTATGCAGCCATCAAAAGGAATGAAATCTTTTCATTTGCAACGACGTGGATGGAATTGGAGGGTATGTTGCTGAGCAAAATAAGTCAATCAGAGAAAGACATGTATCATATGATCTCACTGATATGAGGAATTCTTAATCTCAGGAAACAAACTGAGGGTTGCTGGAGTGGTGGGGGGTGGAGGGATGGGGTGGCTGGGTGATAGACATTGGGGAGGGTATGTGCTATGGTGTGTGCTGTGAATTGTGTAAGACTGTTGAATCACAGACCTGTACCTCTGAAACAAATAATACATTATATGTTAAAAAAAAAAAGAAAAAGAAAAGAAGAAGATAGTGGGAAGGGAAAAATGAAGGGGCGGAGATGGGAGGGGGAGACGAACCATGAGAGAAACAAACTGAGGGTTCTAGAGGGGAGGGGTGTGGGGGGATGGGTTAGCCTGGTGATGGGTATTAAAGAGGGCACATACTGAATGGAGCACTGGGTGTTATATGCCAACAATGACTCATGGAACACTACATCAAAAACTAATGATGTAATGTATGGTGATTAATATAACATAATAAAATTTTAAAAATCTGAAAAAAAAGAAGTTAAATAAAAGGAAAATATTAACTTTATATCAATACTTTAAAAATGCAACAAAATCAGTTTTCAATGAGAGGAAAAATGTATAAATTTTATGTATTTTAATAATTAGAAAAATAAACTAGAAACATAGAAGTGAATAAGTTTAATATTTAATTTAAGAAGTTAAAAATTAATAAAAATTGAGAAGAATTTTAAAAATAAATGCATGATTAAATGAACACATAAAATAAAAATATTAAATTAAAGAAATATTAATAATTTTTTTTTAAAGATTTTATTTATTTATTTGACAGAGAGACACACAGTGAGAGAGGGAACACAAGCAGGGGGAGTGGGAGAGGGAGAAGCAGGCTTCCCACAGAGCAGGGAGCCCGATGCGGGGCTTGATCCCAGGACCCTGGGACCATGACCTGAGCCGAAGGCAGATGCTTAACGACTGAGCCACCCAGGTGCCCCAGAAATATTAATAATTTTTAAAAAGCCAGTGAAGTAAATAGACATCCAGAAAACTGCTCAAATTAAAAAAAAAATAACAAACATAGAATTTTGCAAGTGAAAAAAAATCACCATAAATGTGGATAGGTTCATAAAAAGTTAGAGAATATTATTTCAATTTATTTTAAAGTATAAAAGTGTAGACTAAGTATTAAATTTGGCCTCAACTTGATTATTCCTGTTATTGTTATTGAAAAATAAATTAATTAAAATATTCATGCAATTTTTTTTTTTTTAAAGATTTTATTTATTTATTTGCGAGAGAGAGAGAGAATGAGAGACAGAGAGCATGAGAGGGGGAGGGTCAGAGAGAGAAGCAGACTCCCTGCCGAGCAGGGAGCCCGATGCGGGACTCGATCCCGGGACTCCAGGATCATGACCTGAGCCGAAGGCAGTCGCTTAACCAACTGAGCCACCCAGGCGCCCCAATGCAAGTTTTTTTTTTAACGTAATCCTTTTTTTTTTAATTTTTAAAAAATTTTTTATTTATTTATTTGAGAGAGAGAGAGAGAGAGAAACAGCATGAGAGGGGATAGGGTCAGAGGGAGAAGCAGGCTCCCCGCTGAGCCGGGAGCCCGATGCGGGACTCGATCCCAGGACCCTGGGATCATGACCTGAGCCGAAGGCAGTCGCTTAACCAACTGAGCCACCCAGGCGCCCCATGCAAGTTTTGAAAGTGATGATTTCATAGGGATACATCTTACAGAAGCCATAATTATAAAAATATTGTTAACAAAATGGAATGACATTCACATAGGAGAACACAAATTATTATGCCAAAAAAATAGTCTTCAGAAAATACAAAAATTTAGGTTAAAACTTGAAATATGGCAAAAGTATATTTGTATAGAGGCTATTTGTGTAACTAATTGAGAAAAATATGGTGTACTGAATAATACTTTATTTTTATTATTTATAGTGGGTAAGTAATTTATAGAGAACCATCTTATTTATTCCTTGAATCCACCCAAGAGGTAGGTGATATAATTCCAGTTTTAAAGGATTATAAAAGGTCATAACTTGGGCGCCTGGGTGACTCAGTTGGTTAAGCGACTGCCTTCGGCTCAGGTCATGATCCTGGAGTCCCGGGATCGAGTCCCGCATCGGGCTCCCTGCTCGACAGGGAGTCTGCTTCTCCCTCTGACCTTCCTCCCTCTCATGCTCTCTGTCTCTCATTCTCTCTCTCTCAAATAAATAAATAAAATCTTAAAAAAAAAAAAAAAGGTCATAACTTAGTGACCTGCTTCCTAAACTTGTTTTTAGTCAAGGTGTTATATTGGTTTGTTATCACTGATAGGAAACAATGTTAAACCTCTGCTTGGTGTCAATTATTTTGTTTTTCCAGACAGAATAAAATCATTAATTTGAAAGAAAGAATTCTGAAAATAAACACAAATGAAAAGAACAATTCCTTAAAAATTGGGGCCCAGGTATACCTTTTCAAATAAGACAGAATGCCCAGACCCCATGAGGTAAAAGAAAAATCATATTTGACAAAACAATAGTTTGATATTTTGAGTGTCAAAGGATGTACTGGACATTAGCAAAAGTAAAAAATAAGAGAAACTAGCAAAGTAAAAGTTACAGACTTGAAAAACTATTTTCAAGTAAAAAAAATAAAATGGCAATATCTTCCTTGTATATAAATTCTTCTACATATTTAAAAGAAACTTTTCAGTAGAAACATTAATAAAAGTTGTGAACAAGCAAGTCAAAAAAAGGTGAATATAATTCAGCAACCAACACTTTGAAATTTGCTCAGCCTTATTACTACTCAGGAAAATGAAAATAAATCCAACTAGATACCATTTTTTCTCATTAGTTTAAACAAATTTTGAAAGAAAAATTAAGACCACTACTGGGGGCATATAAGCATTTTCATACATTGCTGACAGGAGCAAGGACCTTAAGGACAGAAAAGTAGCAAGAGCTGATAATTTTAAATATACACTCTTTGCCATGCATTCTTATATTTTTAAATCTATCTTGTATTTTGAAACACTTAGACATAAGCACCTACACATAATTACTTAGATTGGCAAAAAATCTGGAAGAGACACTTCAATATGAAAATAGTTACATAATTAATGATATATTATAGAATCTTATGCAATAATTTTTATTTAAAGATTTTTTATTTATTTGACAGAGAGAGACAGAGCGAGAGAGGGAACACAAGCAGGCTTCCCGCTGAGCAGGGAGCCCGATGAGGGGCTCGATCCCAGGACCCTGGGACCATGACCTGAGCCGAAGGCAGACACCTAATGACTGAGCCACCCAGGTGCCCCTACAATAATTAAAATAAATATACATCTTTGCCTAAGAAATGTCCAGAGAAAACTGTTAAATGGAAAGTGGTGTTAGACGGTATTTAAAAATGTACAAATGTATATAACATGTATGTGTGCATAAACATACATATAGACATATTTTTCACATCCTCAAAAGTTTTCTGCATCTAATTTGTGGCTTATCTTGGTTATGCAGGCAGTATAACTTCCAATTAGCTGACCAAACATATGGAGGTAGATACGGGGCTATGGAAGAGAAATACAAAGCCAAAGAAGGAGGAAAGCAATCTAGGATAAGAAATGTCAACTGCCTCAATGTCAGGCCATTCAAACAGAGGAAAAACATCAGGTAACTCACACACTCAGAACATAGGGGTTCTGAGAATCCAAATTTTCTGGTTAATTAAAGTTAGTGTAAAATTCCTTATAGGCTGTAAACTGAGAGTTAAAAGTGTTTGAGAAATGTATGCATTTCTCTTATTGTCTTAAAAATGTCATAGAAAACCTTTAATATTTGGTTGGGGTTTCTTAAGGTTTTACAGTGCTCCTGCTTATGTTTATAAACATAATTTTTCTAGCAGAAGCTACAGCTATAGTCATGAGTGTGAAAGAACCTAGATTAAATACAACTGAGCCCTATGCCATAAAAGAGGGTATTGGGGTCTTGAATTTTTAGTAGAGTCCAGACAGTTGAAAGTTCAAAAGTTGTGTGATTGTCAATGTAGTTACATATCACAACATAACTGCAGAGCTTTAAATAAAACCAGTTTTTCAGGCCTTTATCTCTTTCTCCTGAAATAGATAAAATTGAGATGTGTAGAATCCTGGTAATGTTTTTCAAAACTCTCCGTGAGTCAGATATGCTTTTTTTTGTTAAGAACAGCTCATTTCTTCAAATACTCCCAAGTGATAGGAAATTAGGTCCCAGAGGTGCTGAAAACGAGACAAGGACTGTTTCCTGACTCTCATCCCATTTAGTCATTTTAATAATTTGTTCTTGGTATTTAGCTTTTATTTGAAAGTTCAGGTACCTAGGTTCTGAGTGTTGTGACTCAGCACATCAGTGTTACTTTCTAAATCAGTGATGCTTTCAATGATGTGGGATCTACACAAACATTGACACAGGTGAACACAAACATTCCCATCCTACGTCTTCTGCTTTAATTCAAACCGTCATCTCTGATCACACGCACCAGTTCTCAGTTTCCACCACTGTTTTCTCTCTGCCCCTCCCCTTTGAGACATTGCACAAGATGCTGCCCTCTTCCTCAGTTCTCATATTCACACCCTTTCCCTTTATTTGGCTAGCTCCTGAGGCTCTCCACTGAAGTGTTACTTCCTGGAGGAGGTCTTCCCTGTCACTGGGTTAAATTAGGTCCCACTGCTCCCCACAGTAATTTTACCACCCTCATCAAAATATACATCTGACATTTGGAAGCTCATATATTTGGATGCCTATTATACAGTACTTCATCAGTTAAGTGGTTTTTTACTAGTCATCTCTGCTTCTGTACCAATCAACTAGTTAATAGAAATCAGCAAAGTATTTCCAAATACACTTT
Organism: Leptonychotes weddellii; assembly: GCF_054177405.1. Taxonomy (NCBI): domain Eukaryota; kingdom Metazoa; phylum Chordata; class Mammalia; order Carnivora; family Phocidae; genus Leptonychotes; species Leptonychotes weddellii. Next base: position 4,755 of record NW_028039363.1, on the reverse strand, counting down.
AGTATTATGGTGATATCTTGGGAAATTTTCCCACATTGACAGAATAAGTGATTTGATGTGTACCTTAACTGACAACTAGATAGATGGCAATTCCTAGGGATGGAACACATTCAGAAGTTGAGACATCAAATTTACTTGCATTATGTGCTCCCTGCCCAGCACGACATGGCCCCAATCTACCTTCCTAGGTTTCCATAGAAATATACTATATATTCTTTGGGTTCCTACTCATTTGAACTAATTTTAATTTTTGGTGCCTAAGCATGCTTTTCACTTTTCACCTTTGTAACATGTACTCATCCAAATCTGGTCTGAGATGACTGGGTGTTTCCCCCCGCCACACACCCTCTCCCACCTCTCATACCCAATTCCCCACTTTTGTCTATCAGTACCTTCGTTTGTTCATGTCAAGGACAGCACCGGACCCTTATTCATCTCTTATATACTTCAGTGCTCCACAGAATTGTTGGAATGGAGGAAATTAAATTCTATAAATTACACTTGATATGAGTAGCAGTCATGATCTTTTTTTATGATTACTTATAATCTGCTCAATAAATAAAGTACTTTGCACCTCTCTTTTCCCTTTTGTGTGCTAAATTCTCCTGAAGGGCAGGAGAAATTTATCTTACTAATTCCTCCACTCTTCTGTATAACCTAGAGCAGTGCCTTGCAATAACAGTACTTCATTCTATAGTTAAATACAACTACTTGGATAAGGAAGGATCCTATTCCTTGGCAAATAGTCCTCTCTTAAATATGGAAGATATTAGTACAGTTTATAAAAACTGTGAGAAAAATAAGAATCCTGTTTAGAAAACCATTGAACTCTTTCAGAGCGCCAACATCTGTTCAGGTCTAAGGAGTTTGTGCTTCCAAAAAGAAATCAATTTCCTAGTTACTCAACAGAAATGTAAGGAAAATATTAACACATTGACAGAGTTGAGCAGAAGAATTCAAAGTAAGTTCAAGTGGTTATTTGTTACACACACACATGTACATATGCACACAGAAAAAGTTAAAAATTGCCATGAAGTTTTTAAAACAATGTAGTTTATTTGCATCTTGGCAAAGATTTTTGAGACTGCTGAGAAATCCTCCTACTAGACAATATACGCTTTTTTGGAGGAACAGATAATAGGATTGTAATGATAATCAAATAATCTTGAGAACATGAACACAAATGGCACCTAGAAATATTAAAGGTTAAACAAACAAAATTCCCAATTAAAAAGTTATGACTTACTGGTCGGGTATACATGAAACCAAAAGTACCTGTTTAAATGTGAAAACGTTCAACTAATTATTGAGGCACATTGTTTTCAGGATGCTATGAAACTGGTCAGTTTTGGCTGATGGCCTATTGACATCATGTGAGCACAGATTAAATGTCATAAAAACAAGTATGAACAATTTTTTTCAAGGTAGAAAAAGGTATGAAGATATGCAGTGTCAGATAATAATGATTGAGATTCAGAAATCAACAAAGTTACATCTTAATTAGTAGGCAAGCAGGAAGGAATTTAAAATGAATAGCTTACAGCAAATGCAAACTACCCTAACTGACAATAAAGATGAACAATTTCTCTGAAAGATTGTTACCTTAGGAAAATGTAAAAAAATTTATCATGAAGTTACATAGACTTGTCAAATGAATAAAAATATACGAATCATATAGTTTTTGATTATTCTGACTTGAAATAGTTAAGGATATAAAGCATGTAGTATCCCTCTGCATAATGGTCAATTATTTAGGGCCTGATATTGACCCAAATGGATTTTCCAATATTATATTTTCACATTTTCTCTGGCAGTAGTGTTCTAAATCTTCTATATTTGCTGATCTGAAATCATGTTTACTACTTTATTTTGTAAAGATTAGCAAATAATACTTACAACATAGTTAGGACTCAGTATGTCCTTGGGGATGAACAAAAGTTGATAAGCCGTACTTTGAAGTAAACATTACTCTTAGACTTTCCAAATTCTCAAATTTATAACTTCATGGAGAATAGCCACAGATTCTACTGTTACTGTCTCTTCTACCATAAGTTGTTTGGTTAAAAAAAGAAATCCTGGTTATTGACTTTAAAAAAAGGGGGAGAAGGGCCTTCTAAAAGATATAGCACAGTATTTTTCTGTTATTCATCAAAGTGCTAGGAAGAAGGTATAAAATGAAGTCAAGGGTCAAAGGCAGACACGTGAGGTCTTTGCCTAGCTTCACGACTTTGGGAAAATTAATAACCTCTTAACAACCAATTTTTAAAAAAATCTAACTAACAATTCCTACTTTGTACTGATATTGTGATTAAGATATTGTAGAACAGAAGCTGGAATTGTGATTGACACAAGGTAGGTGATTAAAAATTGATTTTGTTTTATATTTAGTAGTATTAATAGACATTTTTTTCAAGAAGAGTTGAATGAGTTTTGTCCCACCTGACAGTGACTGGTAGAGCTGCCTAGGATCTTGCATTTGAAACACTGTTGACATTGTATCTAGACTCAGAGATCTGCATGGGTCCATGAAGGGATATGGCAACATGAATGCAATATGTATTTTGTTTTTGTTGAAAAGTTGTTTGATTTGCTTAAAGTGATACAAAACCATCATAATTAGAAATAAGTTCTCTTGCCTTTGGATTTGTAGACATTCAGGATGGAATGCTATTTTTGTTGAGACAGACTTCACCAATGTAACTGGAAATGATGGACATGTATGAGACAATTGATACTATATCTCTGAAGACAGGTGAGTGCATGTGACCATCAGTCACACCTAAAATAAAACAGTGTATCTGCTATAGATACAGTTTAAAGTCTATTAGAAAGTGACATTGCTATATATCTTGGTAAAAGAAAGGTATTATTACAGTTATTTATTTCTATAGTTACCTATTTTAAGAAATATTTGCAGCAATGTGTTTGATAAATTTAAGTCAAGGAAATTGGCCAGACCCTGAAATGAGTTTACATACTGGTAGTTGCACTCAAATAGGAGTAAGGGCAAAATAAACATCATGCTTTTTTTTTTTTTTTTTACTTTTGTTTTACAGTGGAACTGGTTCATTCTTAATATATACTTTCATTAGCAGCTGTACACTAATTTAGAATTTTTTTAACCAGGCATAAGTTTGATTTATAAAGACTGAAATATGTAGTTATATCTTGAATAGTCCCTGGAATGTCAGATCTTTAGAGTCCTCAGGCAATGCAGTACTAGTTCACCAAATACTTAATATGTTCCTCCTATGTACCAGGCACTATTCTATGTAATTGGATTGCAACAATGAATGAAATAGAGACCTTCACTGTGGAGCTTATATTTTGAAGTGGGGTCAGATAATAAAATTAAATATCATAGAAAAGTAAATTATGTAATGTGTGAGAAGGTAGTAAGTGCTATGGAAAAAAAAAGAAAAAATAGAAGAGAGTAAGGAGTAAGTTTCAGTATTAAATAAAGTGGTTGGATTAAGCTTTGTTAAGAAGAGATATGTGAAGGAAAATTTGATAGATGTGAGGAAGTTAGTCATTTCTTATATTCTTGACAAACTTTCCAACTGGAAAGAACAGCTAAAACAGGGGGTCTATAACTAGAGCACAGCTGATATGAAGGGGTCCAGTGTGGCTGGAGCAGAGTAAGGGAGGTGGAAGCAGTGACAGATAAAGTCAGGGAGACGGGAGCCAGGTCCTATAAGGGCCTTGGTAGTTTTTTTGTTTTGTTTTGTTTTTTGTTTTTCATGTATTTGAGACGGAAAGAGAGAGAGAGAGAGAGCATGAGCACGGGGAGGGGCAGAAGGAAAGGGAGAAGCCAACTACTCACTGAGCAGGGAGCCGGATGCAGGGCTCTGATCCCAGGACCCTGAGATCATGACCTAAGCCAAAGGCAGATGCTTGACCGACTGAGCCACCCAGGTGCCCAAGAGTCTTTGTTGTTTTATGGGCTTTGACAAGAGTGTTCTGAGCAGAGCAGTGACATGACATGGCCTGATATTATAAACGTCATTTGGTCTTCTATGTTTAGAATAGGTTAGAGAGGAACAAGAGTAAAAGTTAGAACAGCTAGGAGTCTATTGCAACGATTTAGGCAAGATATCCTGGTGGCTTCAGTGAGTAGCAGTAGAGATGGCAAGGAAGAGATGGACTCTGAACATATTTTAAAGTCAGAATCAACAGGCTTTACTGAAAAATGTAATGTGAGATGTAAGAGAAAAAAATCAGGAAAATTTAATGTTTTTGATCCAACCCAATCAGTTGGAAAAAATGAGTAGCCTTTTCCCATATAAGGATGGCTATGAGTGGAACACATCTTTTTTGCAGATCAGGAGTTCAGTTTTAAACTGGTTTTTAGTTAAATATTCAATTAGATAGTTAAATATTCAATTAGATATTCCAAAGAGAACTTGGAGAGACAGTGGATATATAAGCCTAGAATTTGGAAGCAAGGTTTGATCTGAAGATATAAATTTGGAAGTAATTGGCACGTAGACAATGTTAAAGCCACGAGTTTGGGCAAGACCACCAAGACAATGAATATAAATAGAAAAGACCAGAGGAGAGGGGGCGGAGCAAGATGGCGGAGGAGTAGGAGACCTGGATTTCGTCTCCTCTCAGGAATTCAGCTGGATAGGGATCAAACCATTCTGAACACCTACAAACTCAACAGGAGATCGAAGAAAAGAAGAGCAACAACTCTCTCATCAGAAAAGCGACCACTTTCTGGAAGGTAGGACGTGCGGAGAAGTGAATCCGAGG
>NW_028039362.1:0-486 GCF_054177405.1 Leptonychotes weddellii | reverse complement strand
TTTTTTTTTAAGATTTTATTTATTTATTTATTTGAGAGAGAGAGAATGAGAGAGAGACAGCATGAGAGGGGGAGAGTCAGAGGGAGAAGCAGACTCCCCGCTGAGCATGGAGCCCAACGCGGGACTCGATCCTGGGACTCCAGGATCATGACCTGAGCTGAACGCAGCTGCTTAACCAACTGAGCCACCCAGACACCTGGTTATTTCTTTTTTTAATTATAATATCTACTTCATCAATATATGAATAGAATAAACTTAAGGTTTCTGTGAAGTCTCAATGGTGCAAGTTTTTTCTTTGCTCCCCATACTATACATTCTCTTTCCATACAATATTTTGCCACCTTTATGTGTGTGGGGGGGGTGATAACCTTTCTTAAAATCAATAGGATCAATGAAAGAATTGCTAAAGCATCTACTGTTGGTAGATACTGTGATGGATACTACGGATACAAAAGCCCACAAAAAGTCCACGCCATTGTATGGTTC
>NW_028039361.1:0-486 GCF_054177405.1 Leptonychotes weddellii | reverse complement strand
TTCCTCAGCCGCCATCCCACGCCCAGCACCCCACACCCTCAGCTGGGATCAGCCCTCTGACCTCTGACCTTACGACTGCTACCCAAAGAGAAAGAGGTGTAGAGGATGTCTGGCAAACACAATTTCTGTTCTTGTGCTTCTCTTCTGACATCCCACATCTTGGGCATGTCTGTGTACCTGCTCTTATGCTACTATAATGTTTTATAATTGTCTTTTTGCTGTCTCTGCTACCAAATCACAAGCTCTTTGAAAGCAAAAGCTTCTGAGTATCCCCAACAGCTATGACAGTCTACCTATGGGAAGTAATCAGTAAATAGTTATAGGATAAATAACTGATGTGAAACTCGGAAACATCTCCTATTCTGGCTGATGGCCAAATTTCTCAGTATCAGCAGTTCATTGTTTGGATGAAGTCATGCCTTCTGATACAGCCTCCTAAGCACTGAATCACTCGGCTTTGTGTGAGTTTGTTTATCACCTCCTCTC
>NW_028039360.1:0-486 GCF_054177405.1 Leptonychotes weddellii | reverse complement strand
CAGCCACTGTGGACAGTCTGGCTTTTGTATTTATATTTGCTGTGAAAATGTGTATGTAGACACATATATACTGAGAAAAAGCAAACGTGATCATCCTACCATGTCAATACACAACACTGCACAAGCTGACTGGTCCCAGCAGCTGCATTTGGCTCTCTGCCCCAGAGGTGCCCAGGGCCCCTTTCTGCAGGAGGCTCACGTTTAATTTTGCCAAGGGGAAAAATGGACTGTTCCCTGCCGCCCTAAGGGCTCCAGGTTTGGGGCCTGGAGAACTGGGTTCCTGTCCCAATCCTGCTATTTGTGAGCTGTGCGACCAGAGGAGAATCACTTTTTCTCTCTGGGAGCCTGTTTCTCCCTCTTTCTGAGGGAGTAACCATTTTGCCTTGCTCACTTTAAGGGGCCATCGTGATGCTCCGAAGTGCTGATAGTGAAGTGCTGTGCCCAGAGCTTAGGGTTCCCCACATCTTTTTTTTTTTTTAATTTATT
>NW_028039359.1:0-486 GCF_054177405.1 Leptonychotes weddellii | reverse complement strand
TGCACCCTAATATTTATAGCAGCATTATCAACAATAGCCAAATTATGGAAAGAACCCAAATGTCTATCCACTGATGAATGGATAAAGAAGATGTGGTATATTGGGGTGGCACTGTAGGTTGAGCATCTGACTCTTGATTTCAGCTCAGGTCATGATCTCAGGGTTGTGGGATCCAGCTATGCACTGGGCTCATGCTCAGAGTGGAGTCTGCTTGAGATTCTCTCTTCCTCTTCCTCTGCCCCTCCTGCTCATGCTCTCTCTCTCTCTCAAATAAGTAAATAAATCTTAAAAAAAAAAAAAAAGGAAGATGTGGTATATAAATGCAATGGAATATTACTCAGCCATAAAAAAGAATGAAATCTGGCCATTTGCAATGAAATGACATGGATGGAGCTAGAGAGTAGTATGCAAAGGGAAATAGAGAAAGACAAATTGCCGGAGTCCAGCTCCAGCCGGGGTGGGTCTCTCGTAGGAAAGGACGGCGTC
>NW_028039358.1:0-486 GCF_054177405.1 Leptonychotes weddellii | reverse complement strand
TCATTTAGTGCTCTGAATATATCATGCCAGTCCTTTCTGGCCTGCCAGGTCTCTGTGGATAGGTCTGTTGCCAATCTAATATTTCTACCATTGTAGGTTACAGATCTCTTCTCCCGAGCTGCTTTCAGGATTTTCTCTTTGTCTCTGAGACTCGTAAGTTTTACTATTAGATGTCAGGGTGTTGACCTGTTTTTATTGATTTTGAGAGGGGTTCTCTGTGCCTCCTGGATTTCGAAGCCTGTTTCCTTCCCCAAATTAGGGAAGTTCTCTGCTATAATTTGCTCCAATATACCTTCTGCCCCTCTCTCTCTTTCTTCTTCTTCTGGGATCCCAATTATTCTAATATTGTTTCGTGTTACAGTATCACTTATCTCTCGAATTCTGCCCTTGTGATCCAGTAGTCGTTTGTCTCTCTTTTTCTCTCTTCTTTATTTTCCAGCACTTGGTCTTCTATATCACTAATTCTCTCTTCTGCCTCATTTATCC
>NW_028039357.1:0-486 GCF_054177405.1 Leptonychotes weddellii | reverse complement strand
CTCTTCTATGTCCTGTGGTCCCCTTGCCACATGGTATTGAAATCGATTTTTTAAATGTGTTTTCCACACCACTAAAGTAAAGTCTGTTTTTCTTTATTTTGAGTCTTCAGCAAATAGCATGTGCTTGGCAGATAGTGAATGCTGAGCAAGTATGTGGTGAGTGGATTAATAAAGAAGGAGTAAGATTTTGAATGTTTATCATGAGGCTATTGTTTTATTAAATCTGTCATTAAAGAATGTTATATAGTAGTAAGGAGAAATTGGAAGAAAGAGAAAGCAGTAGTCTCTTTTTTTTTTTTTTTAAAGATTTTATTTATTTATTTATTAGAGAGCGAGTGAGAGAGAAACAGCATGAGAGAGGAGAGAGTCAGAGGGAGAAGCAGGCTCCCCGCCGAGCCGGGAGCCCGATGTGGGACTCGATCCCAGGACCCCGGGATCATGACCTGAGCCGAAGGCAGTCGCTCAACCAACTGAGCCACCCAGGCG
>NW_028039356.1:0-486 GCF_054177405.1 Leptonychotes weddellii | reverse complement strand
TCTTTTTTTTTTTTTAAAGATTTTATTTATTTGTATGACAGAGAGAGACACAGCGAGAGAGAGAACACAAGCAGGGGGAGTGGGAGAGGGAGAAGCAGGCTTCCCGCTGAGCGGGGAGCCCGATGCGGGGCTCGATCCCAGGACCCTGGGATCATGACCTGAGCTGAAGGCAGACACTTAACGACTGAGCCACCCAGGTGCCCTCCCTATTTCAATTAACAATACCATTGGAATTTTGATAGGGATTGCATTGAATCTGTAGATTTGGGTAGTATGGACATTTTAACATTAGTAATTCTTCTGATCCATGAACACAGAATATTTTTCCATTTATTTGTGTCTTTAATTTCTTTCATCGATGTCTTATAGTTTTTGGTGTATTGTCTCTCACCTCCTTGGTTAAATTTATTCCTAGGTATTTTATTCTTTTTGATGTAATTGTAAATGGGATTATTTTCTCAATTTCTCTTTCTGCTAGTTCATTAC
>NW_028039355.1:0-486 GCF_054177405.1 Leptonychotes weddellii | reverse complement strand
GAAGGTGTGAATAGCAACAGAAGTTACAATGCTTGACACACTTTGCTTTTAAATGCTGGCATCAGAAGCAAATGGTTGAAAATTACTTTGTAGGAACATTCAGTTAGGTAACAAATAGAACTCATATCCTGTGCATGCTAGGAGTGAAAGGCTCTCAAGTAAAGGAACAAAAGCCAAACTCAAAAAAAAAAAAAAAAAAGGAAAAGAAAAGTTACAGTGACCATTCCTGAGAATGGTCAGGACATATAGTCTTTGTTCCATGACTATCGTCACCTAATCCGGGGATGTCCTTCATGGAAGTTTCCAGAGAGAGCAATGAGGAAGGAAAAAGTCAGTGGAGTTGAAAAGGACACAGTCACGACAGACAACGTTGCCTACGCAATCTACATTCTACTCTGTTCTTTTTTTTTTTTTTTTTTTCGTTTGAGGAATTTTTTTTTCTTTTTTTTTTTTTATTCTTATGTTAATCCCCATACATTACATCAT
>NW_028039354.1:0-486 GCF_054177405.1 Leptonychotes weddellii | reverse complement strand
TTCAAGTAAAGGCCATTTGTTAATTTGTTTAAATTAACAAATATTTAGTGAGTGCTGAAAATGACAGTCACAGTTCTAAATATTGGGGCACAGTGCTGAAAAGAGACAGAATCACTCAGCGATGACTTGACTTCCTATTACTTTTTCCGTATTCAACTCCTAGCCCCTTTTCTGGCAGTCAGTGGGTTATAGGCTGGTCCAAATGGATACACGAGAATATAAAGTACTGTAGTAAAATGCTTTAGAAGATTGGTATAGTCGAGCTACAAAGATGTCATGCGATGCTGTGTTAAAGAACTTCCGTATCAGGTAGTGTCTTAAGAACAAATAGGCCTGAGAGGTGAGGACTGCTGCTGTTCAGACTTCCATGGGGCCATATGAAGACTGACATGTGCCTCATGAGGTCAGGGATGACCCAGATGGCTGACTTTGGGAGGCCTCTGGCCAACATGCACGCATTTCAGTCCCTGTCCACCAGGGGGTGCA
>NW_028039353.1:0-486 GCF_054177405.1 Leptonychotes weddellii | reverse complement strand
TTCCTGAGATTAAGAATTCCTCGTATCAGTGAGGTCATATGATACATGTCTTTCTCTGATTGACTTATTTCGTTTAGCATAACACCCTCCAGTTCCATCCACGTCGTTGCAAATGGCAAGCTCTCATTCCTTTTGATGGCTGCATAATATTCCATTATATATATACACCACGTCTTCTTTATCCATTAATCTGTCGATGGACATCTTAGGGAAAGCCTGTTTTTTTTAACTTTATTTTTTTATTGAGGTGAAAGACAATAACAAAACATAATATAGCATACGTAATAAAACACCATCTCAAATTAACCATGTTATAGTCAACATCATACTGGTCTTTGGTACATCCACAATGTTGTGCAACCATCAGGTCTACCTAGTTCCAAACATTGCCCCACAAGGCTCATACCCATCAAGCCGACACTTGTCATTCCACCCTCCTCAAAGCTAATACTTTTAGTGGGGGCCTTCTCTTGCCACCCCACCCTC
>NW_028039352.1:0-9772 GCF_054177405.1 Leptonychotes weddellii | reverse complement strand
CTGGGTGGCTCAGTTGGTTAAGCGACTGCCTTCGGCTCAGGTCATGATCCTGGAGTCCCGGGATCGAGTCCCGCATCGGGCTCCCTGCTCAGCAGGGAGTCTGCTTCTCCCTCTGACCTTCCTCCTTCTCATGCTCTCTGTCTCTCATTCTCTCTCTCTCAAATAAATAAATAAAATCTTTAAAAAAAAAAAAAAAGAAAAGAAAATATTTAACATTGATTTGTGGATATATAGTCACTCTCTTGAATGTAGTGATGGATTCATGGATGCATACATGTCAAAATTTACCAAATTTTACCCTACAAAAACCTATAGTTACTTTTATGTCAATTATCCCTCAAACAGCTATTTTTGGTAAAAGATAAAACTCTTTCCTATTATGTATACATATTCGATCTTCAGTCAACTAACTAACGTCCTGGCTGTTCCATGAGCTACCTCAGAAGGTGGCCTGTCATCTATGTCACCAGTCAACACTGCTTATGACAAAAATGACCTCTAATTGGTAAATTGCATTGGGACTGGGAGGAACTAAAAATACACTACAAATACCTGGTGGGAATACTATAGCTTTGGCTTTGTTGAGTATGGCGATCTTGTAATTAGGTATGTCCTCTGAAAGGACCACAGAAACTATACATGAGGCTTTTCAACCAGGGTGATTCTCCCACCTCCCCAATTGTGGATCTGGTCCCACTAATCCTGATTTGTCACCTGGCTGTGGGCAGGAGGGATGAGGAATCCCACTGAAGAAAAGTATTTCACACTGACCTGCTGACGAGCTTTGGTTCATGTTCCATATACTTCTGATCTGATAATGAATATGGCCTGCAATAGTCTTGTGAATCAGAATGCTTTGTTACTCAAAATTCCCTGGTACAGGGGACCTGGGTGGTGCAGTCAGTTAAGTGGCTGCCTTCGGCTCAGGTCATGATCCCAAGGTCCTGGGATTGAGCCCCACGTTGGGCTCCCTGCTCAGCGGGGAGCCTGCTTCTCCCCCTCCCTCTGCCTCCTTCCCCCTTCCCACCCTGCTCGTGCTCTCTCAAATAAATATATAATCTTTAAAAGATTTAAAAAAATTACCTGGGCAACAAGAAAAGCATGCAAATATGAACACTGACTGAATATGTGATTAAAATAAAGAATTAATTAATTTTGTATGTGTGTGATGATGATGATGATAATATAATTTTTTTAAAAAGACAGTCCCTATCTTTTAAAGATAAAGCTCAAATATATACACGTGAAGTGACAGATGGGGAATGCTGTCTGGAATTTGCTTCAGTATAATTAGAAGGAAAAGGAGGACAGAGGGTGGGATATAGATGACAGAAGATGACCAAAGAGTTGGCAATTATTGAAGCTAAATAATGGGTACATGGCAGTTCATTTACTAATCCATCTATTTTTGAATATGTTTGAAATTTTTTGTTCTAACTCTTCCATTGAATATGTGGACCAAATACACAAAACTACTGATGGAAGTCACTGGAGAGCAAACAAGCCTGTCAGGACCTGAGAGGCCAAAATCCTAGAGCAAAGGTAACCCATATTGGCCTCTTTTTGTATCTCTCAAGGAATGAGGGCATTGTCTGCACGGGGAGAAGGTTTCTATTTTTATATATAATGTATGTACACAGTATGTAAAACATTCTCATTGGGGCATCCCCTCCCTATTCACTCACTCCCTTCGGTTATTCCCTCTCCTCTTGTATCAATTTTTGTCTCTGTTACATCATCCTATCAGCATACAAATGTGGGGTCATTGCTCCCATCCCCAAAGGAAATCCTCTCTAGATTTCACTCCTCCCAGTCCCATCTAATTCCTCTGGTTTTTTGACAAAAAAACTCCTTGCGTGGGGCACCTGGGTGGCTCAGTCAATTAAGTGTCGGACTCTTAACCTCAGCTCAGGTCTTGATCTCATGGTCATGAGTTTGAGCCCTGTGTTGGGCTCCACGCCCAGCATGGAGCCTACTTGAAGAAAAAAAAACAACTTGTGAAAGTTTTCTCTATTTTCCATTTCTCTCTTGAATCCATTAAAAAGCATGTTTACCCAGTGCCAATTCCATGAAGACCCCTTTTTAAAAATTGACCAATGATATCTACTTGGCTCAAATCAATAGTCATTTTCTGTCCTGAACACACTTGATCCATCAGCAGCATTTGACATAGCTGGTGACTCTCTTCCTGAAACCCTTTCTTGTCCTGGTTTTCAGACCACCGACTCTCTTTCCTTTCTGGCCATTTCTTGGAGTCTTTTGCTAGAAGCACCTAATGACTACCTCTCAAGTACACCATGAGGGTCGCCAGATTTAGCAAACAAAAATGCAGGGAAAAAAAAAATGCAGGACAAACTGTTACATTTGAAATATTGCATGGGATATCCTTATCCTAAAAAGTCATTTGTTATTTCATCTCTAGCTTGGATCTCTTCCCTAACTTTTTTTTTTTTTTTTTTTTAAGATTTTATTTATTTGTTTGACAGAGAGACACAGCGAGAGAGGGAACACAAGCAGGGGCAGAGAGAGAGGCAGAAGCAGGCTTCCTGCAGAGCAGGGAGCCCGATGCGGGGCTCCATCCCAGGACCCTGGGATCATGACCTGAGCTGAAGGCAGACGCTTAACCAACTGAGCCACCCAGGCGCCCCTCTTCCCTAACTTTCGATACATGTATCAACCATTCCTTGACTTCTCCACTCCTGCATCAAATAGGCATGGCCACCTTAAATCTGTTCAACAGAGCTCCTGTTATTCCTATGCAACCCACCTCCTGCTGCAGCCTTCCTTTCTGTTAATGCTTCCTCCATTTTAGCAGTTACTCAGGCTAAACATATTCATGCTATCTGTGATCCTTCTTTTATGTCCCAGGATCACCAAGTCCTATAGCCTTTCTTGCCAAAATGGACCCAGAAATCGATCACTTCTTATCCCTCCCACAACCACCCGCCTGCTCTGAGCGACCATCATCATTTCTGGCCCCAATTACTGAAGTAACTTCTAACGGTTCCCCTGAATCTTCCATTTTTCTTTTTTTTTTTTTAAGATTTTTTATTTATTTACTTGAGAGAGAGAGCACAAGCAGGGGCAGAGGCAGAGGCAGAGAGAGAAGCAGACTCCCCGCTGAGCAGCAACCTGACCCAGGGCTCCGTCCCAGGACTCTGGGATCATGACTTGAGCTGAAGGCAGACTCTTAACTGACTGAGCCACCCGGGCACCCCTTCCATTTTTCTCTTTTCCATCTATTTTCAACACAGTAACTGATGTTCCTGGTAAACTATGAATGGATCATGTCATCCCTCTGCTCCAAACCTTCCAGTGGTTTTCCACTTGACTCAGGAAAGATGACCTATGGGACCCTCCGCATTTTTGTCTTCACCTCCTAAATTCTCTATCTCTGGTTCTCTCTGCTCCAGCATTCCGGCCTCCTTGCCATTCCCTGAACACTTTCCATGCATTCTTATAAATACTTAATTCACTGAGTACTTAATTCACTAAGTATTTGATTAATTCACTCCTATATGCTCCTACTTAGGAGACAAAATGACTTAGGAAGTAGTACTATTATTGCCTCAGTTGTATAGAAGAGAAAACAAGATTCTAGGTGGTTATAATTTGTCCAGGGTCTCACAACATGATTGAAATACTGTAAAATAATAAAAAGGATGTTTACATAATAATGTATTTGTATCTACAGCTATCTTCAGGTATAATATTTAGCAACAAGGAAAAGAGCCCAAAGTGGGGGGAGTCACCACTCAGGAGCAGCTCACACTACCACCATCCCCCCCCCACATCCCACCCTTACTCCTTGTCCAGTCCAGCAGGGGACACAGAGATGTGGGGTCATGGTCACACCCACAGATAGAACAGCCCTCCCTGCTTTTCCAGAACTGCATCCCCTCTGGATCAGACGAAAGTATCCACCCTGCAAGCCAAGTGGTTTTTTAAAGGTCGATCTAATCTTTCTCTCCACAAACCCTCAATGTGCACATAAAGCTTCCCAGGTCCCCCTGATTAGGTCGCTTCAACCATCAGAGGCTGTCAGAGCCCTCAAGTTCCTTCCTTCCTAGAAGGAATGCAGTGGAATGAGGCATTTCTGTCTTAGTCTTCGGATAAAGTCTGGATCCCTGTGACCCCAACCCTCACCCAGGGTGAGTCTGAGTCCGGTCTGGCCTACGTGATCCCAGCACATGAGATCCGTGGGCCATGGAGGAGGAATTCCAGAACCCGCGGAGGGTGGGGGCCCGCGGACCTGCACTCCCTGTTACTCGGGTGACTGAGGAACCCTCCCCTGCACCCTGAGACTGTTGCGAAGTGCCCTCGCCAGGACACCCCACTCCCAACCCCGGCTGGCGGCTGCGCAGTCATCCGTGCAGGCCCGGAAACCTTCCCGAGGACCTGCTCACCTGTGGCCACCGTGCTCATCTAGCCGGTTCTGCCCCAGTTTGCAGCTCTGCTCATGAAGAGCAGCTCTTAACACCTTTGTGACCCGCCCGGGGGCTGCCGCCGGGACCACCCGCCCAGGATTGAAGACCCCTCACTTCCATGCAGCACTGACGCGTTTTCTCTTCCTTGTGAGAAGAACCAACCTCCCAGTCACTGTAAAGGTTGGAGTCAGTCCAAGTCCCCTTCAAAACCCTGTAGGAAGTGTCCTTTCCTGGGGCCTCCGTGGAGAGTCAGGGGGAGGGGAGAAGTTCTGGCAGGTAATGGAAAGGGAGGGGTAGAATCCGATTTGTTTGGGGGATGTATCCCAGTTTTGCACTAGGGGAAGCAGGGTGTGTGGTTTTCAAAAACATTCAGATGTGTTGAAATGGGGTAATCTCAAACAAAAACTCTTTTTAGTTGACATCTGACTGGTAACCGCTGAGTAGTTGACCTTCAGCCCTGTGCTTTGCCTCCATCTTCTTCACAGACCCGGTCATCTCTTTATCAGCCCATTCATTTGGCCCTCCACTCAGCAGACTATAAGTGCTCCCTTTGCTTGAACATTAGACTCCTGGAACACAGACACAATAGCCAGCGTGGAAACCAGACATCTGACCATTCAGGGAGAGGAAAAGCAACGCAGATTTTGCCCTGTTTCTGTGTGGATGACCATCCATTCAGCAGACAGGATAAGGCTTTGCTTTTCATCTGGAACCCAAATCCCGCCCTTCAGAACTGTGCACTGAATGGCATCTAGCACCATCTGCTGGAAAACTTGAACAATCACACTGACATATGGTTCTAAAACTTCACATACATCAGAAATAATGTGGGGATATTCAGTCGTCTAGTGGCCACTGCAGCAGGTGTCCAAGATCATAGAGCTGTAAAGTTTCCAGCCCTTGGTCTTTCCTGGAAGCGGTGTGTGCGCATTTAGGTAGATGTGCATTCCTTCTTTTAAACTACAGAGAGCACAAGTGTTCAGCAACTTCCCGAACACTTTTGTTCACTTAACATACGGTCTTAGAAATGTTCCCATATTGGGGCACCTGGGTGGTTCACTTGGTGAAGCCTCCGACAACTCTTGATTGTGCCTCAGGTCTTGATGTCAGGGTCCTGGGATCCAGCCCCAAGTCGGGCTCCCGGCTCATTGAGGGGTCCACTAGTCCCTCTCCCTCTGCCCACCCCCTCCCCACCCCACTTCCTTGCATGTGTGCTCACGTGCTCTCTCGCTCTCTCTCTCTCTCTCAAGTAAATAAATACATAAATCTAAAAAAAAAAAAAAACTTTCCCATATCAGCAGTGATATTTCACTTTTTTGAGTCAACTTTGAGCAAAAGCCTAAATGGAAAATATATTGATGGTAGAAAAAGAAAGTTTTTGGAGAAAGGATATCCTCCCTGCTACATCAGTGTTTCCTCTAGTATTTTCCTACCTTTTCATTTTCAAATAAAAACCACCACATGGGCGCCTGGATGGTTCAGTTGGTTAAACGACTGCCTTCGGCTCAGGTCATGATCCTGGAGTCCCGGGATCGAGTCCCGCATCGGGCTCCCTGCTCGGCAGGGAGTCTGCTTCTCCCTCTGACCCTCCCCCTTCTCATGCTCTCTCTCTCATTCTCTCTCTCTCAAATAAATAAATAAAATCTTAAAAAAAAAAAAAACCACGTACTGGGTACTTTGTTAGGTACTATGTTAGGGACCCTGTGCTCTATGCTTTACTGAGATACACCACGGAAGCTTCACAAGAATTCTGTATTGTAGAAAGAACTGTCTACCATAAACTAAAGGGGAAAGGGAGACTCAGGATGGCGACTTGGGGCCACAGGGATGCAACTCACTTCTCTGTGCTGCCACCACAGTTTCTCTCTTTCAAAATGCTTACAGGTCTGTAACTTTTTTTTAACCCCTTGACCTGGCAATTCCTGATTTGAGAATACTCTCCCCAAAGAAAGTCAAAGAGGAAAATCATGATTTATAAGATTTCCATGCAAGCAGTATTTATCAAATGGAAAGATTAGAAACAAGCCACATAAAGGAGAAACAGAATGAGCTTGAGCCTCAGGGAATCTACAGGGACCCCATGAAAAATTGGTTTTTTTCTGCTTTTCCTGCTTCTATTTTTGCTAGGACCCACACCCCAGGCCTTACACATGCCTTAGAGAACAGATAATGTATGTTCTCCTTGTAAAGGTGAAGGAGTTAATGATTTCTTTGGAGTCTTCTAGCACAATACATAACATCTAAGGGGTGGCCGAGCAGGGTCATCATGAATGTTTTCCCAGACCACTGACTCATCAAGACCCCAGGCTCCAGGGCATAAGTGATTCATGGAGGACACCTAAACACTCGTTTTTGTTCCTGGATTACTGAGAAGATACGTGTGCCAGACCACAGCCCTCAATAAACAAGCAAAAGACGAGACTGTCTCTCCAAGTCTCTTGGACACTGTCGGTATCTACACACTATGTCTTTTTTTTTTAAGATTTTATTTTTATTTATTTTTCAGAGGGAGAGAGGGGCAAGGGGGCACAGGGAGAGGGAGAGACAGAATTTTTTTTTTTTTATGATTTTATTTATTTATTTGAGAGAGAGAGTGTGTGGCAGAGGGAGAAGCAGGCTCCCCGCTGAGCAAGGAGCCCAATGCGGGACTCGATCCCAGGACCCCGGGATCATGACCTGAGCCGAAGGCAGAGGCTTAACCAGCTGACCCACCCTCTCTATGTCTTTAATAAACTCTGTTCTCACTTCCTCTCTGCTTGCGCTTGATTTCTATCCTGCGTGAAGCTAAGCATCCTCTTGGCTGGTCCTGC
Source organism: Leptonychotes weddellii (assembly GCF_054177405.1). Classification (NCBI taxonomy): domain Eukaryota; kingdom Metazoa; phylum Chordata; class Mammalia; order Carnivora; family Phocidae; genus Leptonychotes; species Leptonychotes weddellii. Next base: position 2,535 of record NW_028039352.1, on the reverse strand, counting down.
AAGACAGCCCTCCGGGTCCTGAGACCCGGACAGCCTGCATCAGTGTGATCTTGGCTCTGTTAGTTACTAACTAGGTGTCTCAAGGAAAAGTTACTTAATTCCTCTGAACCTCAGTTTCTTCTTTTGCCAAATAAATGTAAGACAAAAGTCGCAGTGATGTTGTTCACAACAAAAGAGCGTGTATATTACTCTGGTAATAGGTACAAAATAGTTAATCTATAAATGATATTAGCATTAGATCAGTGTCCCACAATAAGCAAATAGGTAAGGAAAGTAGTAGATTATAAACAAACTCAGAGCATAAAGACAATTTAGCAATTATTGACCCCAAAATCACACTTCTTTTTTTAATTATGTTATACTTTATAGACTGATGGAAGTGCCTAGAACTTAGGCATATTTTTACTCAATCCACAGACATGACATGTTGTAAACACTTTTCCAATATTCTGATTTTGAGAAGAGTGGGAGCAAAGATAGGAAGGAGATTGTTCTGTGTAATTTAAAAAGATTTCTTCATTAGATTTTTGTAGAAGATAATATATATGCAATACCAACGGGTAAAATTGTTTTTTAAGTGGCTGTCTCTGAACCTGTTCCAACCCACTATTTCACTTAATTTCACCAATCCATCTCTCTAGGTGCAGACACTCCTATTTTTCTACACTTTTTTTTTAATATCAAACTTACAGAAAAAATAAAAGAATAGTACAATTAACACCGATAAACCAATCACTTAGATTGTCCAATGAACATGTTTGCCATATTGCTTTATTTTTCTCTATAAAACTATTTTATCTGTTAGTTTTGCTAAATCATTTTTTTTTAAGATTTTATTTATTTATTTGAGAGAGAGAGAGCTCAAGCAAAGGGGCAGAGGGAGAAGCAGACTCCCTGCTGAGCAGGGCACTTGACTTGGGACTCAAACCCAGGACCCTGAGATCATGACCTGAGCCGAAGGCAGACATTTAACTGACTGAGCCACCCAGCCGCCACTTGCCAAAGCATTTAAAAATAAGTTTCAGACACCATGACACTTTTCCACTAAATATTTAAGCTTTAACATCCTAAAAATAAGAAATGTCTCCTATAGAATCACAATACCATTATTGTGATTAAGAAATATGATTTAATTAATACATTTCAATTTCTCCAAGTATGCCAAAGCTATCTTCAAATTTATCTTCAGAATTCAGATTTTAATTAATGTTTATACATTGTCATTTTGCTTCAGTCTTTTTTAATCAAGAAAAGTTTCCTTGGCTTTTTTTTTTTTTAAGATTTTATTTACTTATTTGAGACAGACAGAGAGAGAGCACAGAGGAGGGGTAAGATCAGAGGGAGAGGGAGAGGCAGATTCCCCGCTGTGCAGAGAGCCTGATGTAGGGCTCAATCCCAGGACCCTGAGATCATGACCCGAGCTGAAGGCAGACATTTAACCAACTGAGCCACCCAGGTGCCCCAATCCTTGACTTTTTTAAAAACAAGTTTACTGAGGCATAATCGACAAACAATAAACTTCAAACCAATGTGCACAATTTCATGGGTACTGACATGCATAAGCTGTGAAAGCATCAGCATCATCGAGATAATGAAAGTCCTCATCACCCCCTAAATTATCTTTAATCTAGAATGGTGCTCTTGTCTGTCCTGTCCTCCCTCCCTTTTTTTCTCATGACTTTCTTTTTTTAGAGAGCACACGCACGTGTGTACATGCACAGGAGGGGAGGGGCTGAGGGAGAGAATCTTTTTTTTTTATTTTAAAAGATTTTATTTTTATTTATTTGACAGAGAGAGACACAGCGAGAGAGGGAACACAAGCAGGGGGAGTGGGAGAGGGAGAAGCAGGCTTCCCGCCGAGCAGGGAGCCCGATGCGGGGCTGGATCCCAGGACCCTGGGATCGTGAACTGAGCCGAAGGCAGACGCTTAACGACTGAGCCACCCAGGTGCCCCGGAGAGAGAGAATCTTAAGCAGATTCCATGCCCAGTGCTGAGCCAGACATGGGGCTCGATCTCATGATCCTGAGATCATGACCTGAGCTGAAAGAGTCAGATGCTTAACCAACTGAGCCAGCCAGGTGCTCCTTTTCTCGTGACTTTTATGAAGACCCAGGCCAATCGTCCCGTTGAATGTTCCACATTCCAGATTAGCCTAATTGTTGCCTCATGATTAGATTCAGGTTAAACTTCTTTGGCAGAATATTACATAGCTGGCAGACACACAAGGTCAGTTTGATCACTTGGTTCAGGTGGTGTCTGCAAATGTCTCCATGATAAAGATCCCTTTCCCTTCATAATTAAAAGTAGTTTGTGGGGGTGCCTGGGTGTCTCAGTCATTTAATGTCTGCCTTCGGCTCAGGTCATGATCCCGGGGTCCTGGGATCGAGCCCTGCATCGGGCTCCCTGCTGAGCAGGGAGCCTGCTTCTCCCTCTCCCGCTCTCCCTGCTTGTGTTCCCTCTCTCGCTGCCTCTCTCCCTGTCAAAAAATAAATAAAAATCTTAAAAAAAAAAAAAAAAAGTAGTTTGTCGATGGA
>NW_028039351.1:0-486 GCF_054177405.1 Leptonychotes weddellii | reverse complement strand
GGGACTCCAGGATCATGACCTGTGCCGAAGGCAGTCGCTTAACCAACTGAGCCACCCAGGCGCCCCTGATCACTGAAATCTTTAATAAAGACTCAATAGCGGGCGCCTGGGTGGCTCAGTTGGTTAAGCGACTGCCTTCGGCACAGGTCATGATCCTGGAGTCCCTGGATTGAGTCCCGCATCGGGCTCCCTGCTCGGCAGGGAGCCTGCTTCTCCCTCTGACCCTCCCCCCTCTATGTGCTCTCTCTCATTCTCTCTCTCTCAAATAAATAAATAAAAAAATCTTAAAAAAAAAAAAAAAGACTCAATAGCCAGTTTATCAGCAAGTTATTAGTTTTAAATAAGATTTGTTTTCCTGGATCGTTCAGATGGTAGATGTCACTAAATACATGACTTACTCATGCTGTGATAATATTTGTTATTGAGAAATACTTGAAATTATAGTGTTAGTTCGGATACCAAGTAATGGATATGCTGCTCAGGCTG
>NW_028039350.1:0-486 GCF_054177405.1 Leptonychotes weddellii | reverse complement strand
GTGGGAGAAGGAGAATATAGAAAGCAGAATTAAAGCAAAATTTGAGACAGATGGCAGGAGAGGAAACTAAGACATTTCCTTTCTTGGTGTAACTGAGGCAATGGATCGGAGCTGAGTGTTGAGCTCCAGAAGACCGCTGTGTGAGAAGCCCCGAGAGGGAGCACTGGGTGGTACCCGGGAGCTGGAGCAACCCAGCCAGGGGTGCGCATGGAGTCCCGGAGCCTCCTGCGTGGGCGGCTCTCTGTCCCCTCACATGTCTAGGTTAGACAAGCTGACCGGAGACCAGCACTGGCATCCCCTGGTGAAGATCCACGTTGCTGCTTAGTCTTCAAATATTTCTCCTTTCCCTTCCCGAAGCTTTGGGATTTGTCTGGTTCTGCCCTTGGGGGAGGGTGCAAGCAATCCTCTTGGTGGCTAGATATTGGTGGCAAGCTCCAGATGCAGGACTCTTGAGTGGCGGCTGAAGGCCAGAGGATGCCAGGAGCC
>NW_028039349.1:0-486 GCF_054177405.1 Leptonychotes weddellii | reverse complement strand
TTCTCAGGATTGTATATACAGCAAAACTACCTTCTCTACAGACAACTCTTTATCCTTATAAGAGGTTACTCTCTAGAACTTCTGGACATTTCTTTGTTTGTAGAGGCTACCTCCTCCATGGGGGTGTCAGTAGGCTGTGAGTACAGAGCAAGCTGGAGGTCTCCAATTCCAATGCACAAATCTGAATGGGCACATCAGCTTTGGGAGCTGATGTGACTCAAGGGAATTACAGTGTGGGGGGAGGGATTATCACCACATATTTATGACTTTCCCCTTGGTTCAAGGGAAAAGCTTCCTAAAATAAAATGCTCCTGAAGCATCTTTTTAGGGACTGTCCTGGTCTCAAGTGCTACTTGGTTGCATTGTCAAACCCAAAGGTTTCTAACTCCGATTGAAGATTAGAATTATTTGGGGAGGTTTTGTTTTGTTTTGTTTTAATACAAATGCCTGAATTTGTATTAAATGAAATCCATGTCTTTGAGGAGG
>NW_028039348.1:0-486 GCF_054177405.1 Leptonychotes weddellii | reverse complement strand
TTCTATCACTCAGGAAATTCCAAGGGATTTAGGAACTCTGTCGCAGATGACGTCCAAGACCAAATATTAGAACAAAAGATGCCTCTAGTACTCTTTTCGCTTAGGGAATTACAAGGATTTTAGGAGCCTTGTGTCAGAAACTAGGGGCAGAGACCAATGTATATTTCTTATTCTTTCATAAAAGTTTAACATCATAGATACACTTAAGAGATAATTAGTGAACTGGAATATTCATTTAAAAAAAAAAACAAAAAATGAAGCAGACACACAAAGACATAGAAAATATAAAGGAGAGTTAATAGAGAATGAGGATAGAGTGAGGTCTATACACAGTTTTTGGAAGCAATTATAGAGAATCAGAGAAGCAATGGGAAGATCTCAGGACTGAGAAAAGTTCAGAACCGACTAAACAGCCTACAACACAGACTTAGCAAGCAAGCAAAACCAAGCAGAAAATCCATATCTAGACTCATCAGACTGAAACTA
>NW_028039347.1:0-486 GCF_054177405.1 Leptonychotes weddellii | reverse complement strand
GTTGACTCTCTGTAATAGGCCAGAGTCCTTGTGAGTAATTAATAGCAAGTAAGGAAGCCAATTTACTCAGTAATTGAAGGGGTCCTTGTAGAAACCTTTTTATGGATAAAAGCAGCGATCGTGGAAGCAACTGGGAGCTACGTCATAGGAATGAATCACCATGGTTCATTCCTGAGGGAAGTCATGCTGTAAGAGTGGGATTTCATAGGGCAATTGTAGACTTGAGGGCCGCACAGAACAGAGGAGATGAGCTGAATGGAGATCCTGCGGCCAGAGATGGAAGCTGAGATCTTCCTCCATTTGCTCTGTGACTTTGGACAGCCACCTCACCTCTCTGAGTCTCGTATTTTTATTCTAAGTGAAAGACAATGCATGCCCCATATAATCCTCAGGGCTCTTGTGAGGATCAAAAGTGAGAAAGGATTTTGTAAATTGTTAAAAGCCTTGAGATCTGAAAGCAACCTCAGTGATGAAGACAATAGTAAT
>NW_028039346.1:0-486 GCF_054177405.1 Leptonychotes weddellii | reverse complement strand
TTTCACTCAGAATAATACCCTCCAGTTCCATCCACGTCATTGCAAATGGCAAGAATTCGTTGTTTTTGTTGTTGTTGTTGTTGTTTTGATGGCTGCATAATATTCCATTGTATATATATACCATTTCTTCTTTATCCATTCATCTGTTGATGGACATCTTGGCTCTTTCCATAGTTTGGCTATTGTGGACACTGCTGCTATAAACGTTGGGGTGCACATACCGCTTTGGATCACTACATTTGTATCTTTGGGGTAAATACCCAGTAGTGCAATTGCTGGGTCATATGGTAGCTCTATTTTCAACTTTTTGAGGAAACTCCATACTGTTTTCCAGAGTGGCTGCACCAGCATTAACTGTCCTTCTTCAAGAATCAACTAGATAAAGAGTTTCAGAAAACCAATGGACTGTTATAGAAGTTTCCACAGAAGGGCACCTGGGTCACTCAGCCGTTAAACATCTGCCTTCAGCTCAGGTCGTGATCCCAG
>NW_028039345.1:0-486 GCF_054177405.1 Leptonychotes weddellii | reverse complement strand
GCGATGGAAGGAGAAGAATCCACCGCGATCCGCCTTCCCGGGCGCAGCCTCCAGCGCCTTTCTCTGCGCGTGCGTCTCCAGACTCGTACGCACTGGTCAAGGTCGTGTGGCGCCCTTGGCCGGTGGAGCAGTTCCCAGACACAGATCCTAAGTGTTTCCCCAGCTCGCTACACATTCGTCCGAAAGCGGACTCTTTACAAATGGCGGTGAAACGGCCCAAGTGGAGACACCCCACTTGTAAATACCCGCGTCCTGCTCTTGCGTCTTTGGGCTGCTTCGGTCTCTGTTAATTTTCCAAACAGCGCGACAGCGGACACCTTTGTGTGCATCGAGGGGTCTCCGCTTCTGAATTGCCGTTTTTGAAAAGACTTTCTCCATGATGGGAAATTCGGAGAAGCTGGAAATAGTAAGAAGGGCAAAGAATCCCCCGGAATTCCCCGCACCCGAGAGACTCTGGGCGCCCGTGTGTTTGATGAGCGCCGCACG
>NW_028039344.1:0-486 GCF_054177405.1 Leptonychotes weddellii | reverse complement strand
GTCTCTTTGTGATATTTCTGACAGAGCGTAAAAAGTCATCTCTTAGGCCCCAAATATGAAAAGTTATTTTGTTTTATTCATTTCTGTTGATATTCTGAATCTTCATATTAGTGCTTTCTGAAAACAACCTATAAATAGGATATGGCAAAGACAAAGGGGGTGTTGTATCCTTAAATTTCATATTCTTCAAGCAGTTTTTTTTTTTTTTTTTAAAGATTTTATTTATTTATTTGAGAGAGAGAGAATGAGAGACAGAGAGCATGAGAGGGAGGAGGGTGAGAGGGAGATTAAAAGAGAATAGGCTTGGGGTGCCTGGGTGGCTCAGTGGCTTAAGTGTCTGCCTTCAGCTCAGGTCATGATCCCAGGGTCCTGGGATCGAGCCCCGCATCGGGCTCCCTGCTCGGCGGGAAGCCTGCTTCTCTCTCTGCCTCTGCCCCTCCCCCCAGCTTGTGCGCACATGCTCTCTCTCTCTCAAATATATAAAAT
>NW_028039343.1:0-486 GCF_054177405.1 Leptonychotes weddellii | reverse complement strand
GGACCACCAACATTTCTTCAGTGATTTCTTTTCCCTTCCTTGAAGCACTTTCATGATCATGCCACACGCATTAATAGATTGATCTAGACCACCGGGTTTTGCAATATACTACCAATGTCTTATCCATATAATATACTTTATTTGAAAATAAAAGGCATTTCCACTTTCCGTTAGGATGCAGTAGATCTTACAGGACCTACACTACCATTGCAACAAATGCAGAGGAGAACAAAAAAATAAAGGTAAAACTCATGTTTATGATGACAAGAGAGAGCCATACAAGGAATGAAGACCAGATGACCTACATTTCCAGAGACAGAAAGTTCTTTGTAGGTGATGGAATGTTCTCCTGTCATTTTATACCCTAGTGAAAATTGCAAAATTTGAATGTGGGCAGATATTCTGGCTTGGCCTAGGCAGGTGGGCTCTGCTGGGGAAGAGAATGCAGCTGAGCTTTGGCAGTTGCAGGGAGCTGCCTTAATAGAT
>NW_028039342.1:0-486 GCF_054177405.1 Leptonychotes weddellii | reverse complement strand
GCCAGAGGGAGAAGCAGACTCCCTGCTGAGCAGGGAGCCTGATGCGGGACTCGATCCCGGAACTCCAGGATCATGACCTGAGCCGAAGGCAGTTGCTTAACCAACTGAGCCACCCAGGCGCCCAATACGTGCCCTCTTTAATACCCATCATCAGACTAACCCATCCTCCTACCCCCCTCCTCTCTAGAACCTTCAGTTTTATTTCTCAGAGTATATAGTCTCTCATGATTAATCTCCCTCTCCAATTTCCCTGCCTTCATTTTACCCTTCCTACTATCCTCTTCTTTTTTTTAACATATAATGTATTATTTGTTTCAGAGGTACAGGTCTGTGATTCAACAATCTTACACAATTCATAGCACTCACCATAGGACATACCTTCCCCAATGTCCATCACCCAGCCACCCCATTCCTCCCACCCCCCCACCACTCCAGCAACCCTCAGTTTGTTTCTTGAGATTAAGAATTCTCCATATCAGTGAGGTC
>NW_028039341.1:0-9773 GCF_054177405.1 Leptonychotes weddellii | reverse complement strand
TCTAACTTGCTAGAAGAAAAGAGGTCATATGGCAGAAAATTGAAGCAACCAGCAGGAGTGACCTTGGGCCTTCCTGTTCAGCCCATCCACAATGGGAATACAGTTACATGAGTGAGTTTTCAGCCTCATAACAATGCTGTCCACTACACTTTTAAACCATCATCATATAATGAATCCACAAATTTAGCCAGTTCTCCATAGTTTCCTCCATCACTGTAGATATTACTTTAGCACTTTCCAGAATGCCCACACATACAGATTAAAACATATCTTCTTCTTTTTGGATATACCATATTGTTGATTAATTAACATTGAACTCATAGCCAATAGCACTATAACTCATACCCAAAGAAAGCTTATCTAACACAAGTATTTTCTCCGTAAGGCAAATCATAACTTTCTTGCGTTAAAGAATGTTACACAGCCCTTCAGCACTAAGATTGGTTGCCATTTTAGACACTTAAATCACCAACAAAAAGTGCAAATATGTGAAAAAGTAACACCAAATAGACCTTGAAAAGGACACTTCATTTTCAATATGAGAGCTGAAACAAGAAGGCAGAGTGCAGCCATGTGCATGTCTGGTTACCCAAATTTTCCCTGTTCTGAGCATGCATGCTAGTGATGACAACAGTGTCTCAAGTATTGATTTGAGGCTCACCAATAAATTTTAGCAAGTAGTCAAATTCTCAAATATGGAATCCAAGAATGAAGATTGACTGTATATGAGTTACATATGTATACATCTGTATATAAAAATTTAATTTAGCAAATAGCAAATAATTAGAGTTACTGGATATGAAAATTCCCACGTGAAGTCACATAAGGTGATAATGCTTGGCCATCCTGTTTCAACCTCCTGCAGACAGAGAACAGAGATGGCAGGCAGCAGTGCAATATCGTGCAAGAAGCTCCAGGTCTTGGATCATCTAAAGAGGTTTGAATCCCAACTTGGGTACCTGTTAGTGGAGCAGTCTCAGGTAAGTCACTTAACATTTTTGAACCTTGCTTTCTCCTTTGTAAAACAAAGAAAATAGAATCTATTAGGAAGAGTTCTTTTTAGGGTCTAAGATTATATTCCCCCCACCCCCACCCCAGGAACAGTGGTTCAGCATTCATTAATTTTATGTTTATGGAGACTTTACAGAATAAAACTACCATGAATAATGAAAACTATGTGTGTTTGTGTCTGTGTGTTTATAGGCCACATTGACAAAATATATTACATCCACACAATGGAACATTATTCAGCTGCAAAAAAGATGAAATGCTCATTGCATACAGATAAATGATCAAAAACATTATACTAAGTGAAAGAAACCAGACTTAAGAGACTACATATTCTATTATTACATTTACATAAAATAACCAGAAAAGGCAAATTCATTGAGATTAAAAGTAGATTAGTGGTGGACCTGGGGCTGGGGTAGGAGTGGGGATTCGCTATAAATTGGCATGACAGAATTTATTGGAGAAAAGGGCATGCTCTAAAAGTGATTTGTGGTGATGGTTATATGACTCACTAAAGTTATTTAAAACGGCCTTAGAATTGTACACTTGAAATGTTTAAATTTTATGATAATGTCTGTTATATATCAAAACTGTTATAATAAGGGTAACTTATTTTTTTAACTATTTTACTCTTGGGGTAGACCTAGCTTATAATCACCTCCTTGAGTTCACAAACTGTTTTTCTTCATTTCTGAAACTATATTTGTTGATTGCTATGCTATACATCTCTCGTCCTACTCTGACTTTTCTGCATCACTATTTCTTCGGGCTACTAGCATCTTCGATGCCCAAAGTCACTGTAGTGATTTTGAAGTCCAACACGTACGTAAAATGTGATGCTGTTATCATCTCATTAATGTATCAGTTCATTCAATAATCATTGCCTGCTGCATTTCAGCACAATGCTAATCCCTGGAGATGGAATGTTAAATAAAGTAGACACGGAAGTTATCCTCTTGGAATTTATTGTGGAAAAGTCTCTTCATTCTGGGTTAGGCTAGAATGGTTCAATGCACAAGAAATTGGAATAATTTATCTAAATCCTTTCTAGCCCACACATACACTGACAAAATTGAGTTTTCACTCCACTTAAATAATCATTTTGAGATGAAATGGACTGAAAAAAAAATGATAGTGATGCCATGAATTTCTCATTCACTGATCCTCCATCACTGGACCTAAGCAGAACATTCTATGCTTTCTGTGTTTTCTTCACATTAGTAAAGCTGGCAGAGGTTGTGATCAGACCATTACTTTGGCTTTTGGACCTATTAAACTGTAACATGATTCTGCTTTTCTTGAAAGTGAAGTGTTCAAGGTTATATTGGCACTCAAAGGATCATCTGGAGAGGTGAATAGGTTGCTGCTGCAACTCCTTGCCTACCAAGATTTTAGTCTTTTGCTAGTGCTTTCCACACAGACACACATAAAAAAAGGTTTGCTTTTTTGTTTTTGTTTTGTCAAAAGTAGGATTGTTTTTATCTCATCCATCCTGCCTAAGACTGTTGACAGGTTTGTTGACACTGCCTAGCTCATAAACACAGAATATTGAATAAACACATCAATTCCTTGCTCTGAAGATTACAAATTTAGTCCATTATATCCCTTAAAATGCTACAAAAGCAGAATCGATGATAGTGACGTCCTACTCATTTCCTTGGAAATGAATGTAGATCTGCAGGTCGAGATACAGAAAAATCCCTGTGAATCACATTTGTTTTAACAACATTTGCACAGATTCAAAGGCAAGATGATCATCCTGCTATTGTGCTTTTGGAAAGGTCTGTCACTGCCATGTTGTTCTTGCTATGTTTTCTTTTATTTCAAGTTTCTCTTTCTGATATAACGTTTGAGCATCTCTTGCTTAGTAGTAGTGACCTCTGTTTCAGAAAATTCATGAGATTTTTACAGCATAAAATAGCTTCTAACGAAGCCATTTTCCTTCTGTCCATTAAAATCTATAGGTATCTGTGGGATTTCAGAGGAGGTGTCTAATGCAGTCTGGTGTTGTTATCAAATTACCTTTCAAGGGGGCTATACCATTTTGTACCACCAGTGAAAACTGCAGAACTCGCAGCACATAAAAACTCTGCCCGACCTCTGCACTAAATAATGGCAAAATAAATAAATTTTGAAATCTTCTAAACTTCTTCCCTTTATAAAAGTCCCTATCTTAGGTATGTTAGGAAATGCAGCAGAGATAATACCTATTTTTTTCATTTCAAGTACTCTTAGCAAGATACATGACCTCCCATACTATACAACTAACCACATTTATCAAAATTCCTTGTAGGTAAGAGTGGACATGTAACTAAATTCTGTCCAAAGTTATGTAAGCCAAAGTGACTCCTATCAGCTACCTCCCTTAAGGGATATTTTCTCTTTCTTCTTTGTCCTTCTGTTCTGCTACCTTTAGAATTGCTGCAACATCTTGGATCATATGATTTAGAACCGTGTTTTAGGATTGGTGGAGTGGTTAGCTGTTGGTTCTTGAGAATGTTCTGGAGTAGAGTCATCATTTTAACCTTGGACAGCTTTCCTCAGGTTGATTTAGGCGATAAAAAGTATCAAAATAAACTTCTATACCTTTTAAGGCACTGTTAAAATTTCTGTTACTCATGGCCAAACTCAAAATTGGAATTTTAGGAATAATTGAAGGTAATCATTACTTTTAAAATAAGGGAAACTAAATTTACTTCTCAAAGCTTAAGTACCAGAATTGCATAATGAATCATAGTCCAAATTAAATGTTAATGGATTTTACTTATCAGAACTGGAATTTTAGGAAAAAGAAAGTCATAGAGGCAACTACTGGCATGTCTAGGGAGAATCTAGGCAAATAAGAGACAATGTTGTGAATAAGCTAAACATAGATTATATTGACCAAAAAAGAAAAAGAAAAACTAAATTGAACCTCTGTGAGTCATTTATTCTTAAGTAAGAGGTTTAAAATTTTCACCATGGTTGGATTCTTGGAATAACAGGGTTATAACATCTATCACATAAGGAAACAGTTGCTATCTATTATCTATCATTGTCCTTAGCACAATGCTTAGAATATAAGTACTTACTCAATGTGAGTTGCTGTTATTTGCTTTACTCTATGCCATTCCATGTTCCTTTTTTTTTTTTTTTAAGATTTTATTTATTTATTTGACAGAGAGAGTGCGCACGCACAAGCAGCAGGGTGGCAGGCAGAGGGAAAGGGAGAAGCAGACTCCCTGCTGAGCAGACAGCCCAATGTGGGGCTCGATCCCAGGACCCTGGGACCATGACCTGAGCCGAAGGCAGATGCTGAACCAACTGAGCCACCCAGGTGCCTCTCCATGTTCCTTTTTGTTAACACTATGAGATTCATGGCTTTTTCTCTTAGGACACTTCCAGCTCTAAGTATATTGGCTTGCATATTTGAATCATCAAAATAATTATTATAAAATTTAAAACCTTTTCTTCTTCAAATTTTTCTTTTAATATTACTGAGAATGTCTTAATGGGATTAAAAATTGATTTTTAAAAATTATGTGGTACTATCTCATAAAACACTCTTATTTATAAAAGTAACTGAGGTTTTGAAAGTTTCAGTTTCTAGCTACAATCGCACATTAATTTGGTTCAGAGGTACAACTACAGGCTCCAAATAGTTTAATTGTAGCCAAGTGTATTTACTCTGTAACACACACTCTTTATCTTCTTTCTTAACATATTTTGTGAAGTGACATTTTTAATATATTTTCTTTTATGTCATAAGAGAATACAAAATTATTGGGTGTCCTTTTAGTAAGAGAGCTTACAAGTTAGGTTTTCTTTAACTTTTTTTATTCTTCTTAAGTTCTTAAGTCATTGCATATAAAAAAAGTGAAGACACATGTAAATGTATAAGAACTCCTGTAAATAAGTATTCTTACTGAATACTACATATGGTTTGCAGAAGGGATTATTTTTAAGATAAAGAAGGATAGTGAATAATATAGTGACAGTTCAAATTTTGTACCAATTGCACCTTCTATTAAAACTATATTATTTTATTTATATGATTTAGTGGCATTGTCTTGCTGTAAAGAGGCAAACACTCTTTGACAGACTCTGGCTGTGGTTGTCAGCTTTAACAACTGCTCAGATGACTAAGGCTTGCATAGAAGCCAGTATATCATGACCTGTTTAAATCACTATTAGTTCCACAGCATTTCTGCTTCAAGAGTAGGCTGAAGCTTGGGAAATAGGGAACTTATATAAGTTGGGAACAAGTTGAAAATAGTTGAAAAAATGTTGAAGTCATCATCACTTCTATTATCTAACCAAGTAATATGGATAGCCCAAATTTAATATTCTGATTGAAAACACTTGATGTTTAAATCTCTTTTTCCACATAGAGAAAAATGCACTGAAATTGCAAAGAAATGCTCTCTTGATATTTATTTTTATGAGATTCAGCATTGGCTAGAAGCCTGAGGGTGAAAAAATAAATTTTATGAACTATAAGCTATATTGCTGAATAACCTAGAGCTACTTCATATGTTTTTCATTGTGATGCTAGTATTTCTGAAGTTGTCACTAGTCTAGAATGTACATGCTTACTCTGAAATTCTTCCTTTTAAACAGACAGTATAGATCCAGGCAAAGATATGGTAATATCCATAGAGCATGTTGCAAATGTTTGGAAAGTATACATTGAATGGCTATATCATGAAACAATCTCTGCATTGTAGTATTAATAGTAATGTTAAAGGGCATTTAAGATAAGAATTACAAGAGTATTTTGGACATTTTAAGTATTTTTGAAACCAGCAAAGGCCTATGATTATACTTCTTGTATAGGGCTATGTATGAGATTTCAGTTGTACATTCATCAGCCCTTAGTCAAATTCTTTGTTCTTTGATCTCTGTAGTAACCTATCAAGATACTTACTAAAATAGCTCATAGAACTAAATATTTAATTCAATTATTATCTCATTTAGTCACTTAGCAAATATTCCTTTATCATATAATTTCTGGGAATTGTGGCAATGAATAACAAGAGGTAGTTTTATAAATCTTGCTTACGTGGCAAGAAAGAAAATAAATGCATAAACAGCTAAGTAAGACAAATTTATATACTCACAACTGTTATAAAACAAATAAAATGTAGGTATACAGGCTTACAATAAAACATACACATCTTGGGCGCCTGGGTGGCTCAGTTGGTTAAGCGACTGCCTTCAGCTCAGGTCATGATCCTGGAGTCCCTGGATCGAGTCCCGCATCGGGCTCCCTGCTCGGCGGGGAGTCTGCTTCTCCCTCTGACCCTCCCCCCTCTCATGTGCTCTCTCTCTCCTCTCATCCTCTCTCTCAAATAAATAAATAAAAAAAAAATCTTTTAAAAAAAAACCATACACATCTTTATTTACCATGGGTCATGGTAAAAATTAAAAAAAAAAATCGTTTTCTAAAAGGTCTCATTCAGGGATGCCTGGGTGGCTCAGTTAAGTGTCTGACTTCGGCTCAGGTCATGATCCCAGGGTCCTGGGTTCAAGTTCCGCATTGGGATCCTTACTCAGCGAGGAGCCTGTTCTTCCCTCTGCCTGCCACTTCCCCTGCTTCTGCGTTCTCTCTCTCTCTCTCTGACAAATAAACAAATAAAATTTTTAAAAAAATAAATAAAATAAAAGGTCTCATTCATAGCTTTTAATAGATTAAATGTGTTATTCCAATAATGTATTGCACATACAAGTATTGTGACATTTCTTAGGATACAATTCATCTTAAATGGATAAAATAATTAGCCAGTAATTATTTTATTTAATACCTAACCCAGTTATTTTGATTTTAGGTTGGCAATTTAATCCATGGGAATATATTAAGGTTGACTGAGGAAAAGAGCAAAGGAATGTAACCCTTCAATAAAGAGTGCAGAACAGGTACTTATTATTATTCCCCTCTTTAATATTGTGTTTTATGAAAAATTTGTATGTATTTGACTTGTGGAGTTTTCTTCAGGCCAGAACACTTATTTCCTGCAGGAATTTTCACCTCATCTATGTTTTAATTTAAGTTTAATTAATTTATTTTTTGAGAAAATTCAAGTATAAAGTAGAGAAAACTATACAATTAAATATGAAATACTCCCTCTCCCTCTGCCTGCCTGTCTGCCTACTTGTGATCTCTCTCTCTCTGTGTGTGAAATAAATAAATAAAAATCTTAAAAAAAAAAAAGAGGCAGAAAACGAGGATAAAAGAACAAATGAGGAAATTAGAAAACAGAAACATGGTATATATATGAATAGAACCATACTGATAATAACATTAAATTAAATAGTCTAATAAAAAAAACAGCAATTAGTAGATTAGACTAAGAAAGATCCCTTTTCTGCTATCTAAAATAAAGCCATTATAATATATAGACCTAGATAAATAAAAATTAAGTAATAGAAAACATATATATGGTGAAAATTTTTTTTTTTTAAGATTTAATTTATTTGACAGAGAGAGACACAGTTAGAGAGGGAACACAAGCAGGGGGAGTGGGAGAGGGAGAAGCAGGCTCCCCGCTGAGCAGGAAGCCCGATGTGGGGCTCGATCCCAGGACCCTGGGATCATGACCTGAGCCGAAGGCAGATGCTTAACGACTGGGCCACCCAGGTGCCCCTATATGGTGAAAATTCTAAAAAAATCCCACAAAACTTAGGTGGACTATGTAATATCAGACAGACTTCTGAACAAGGAATACTATCACTGAAAAGAATATCTCCTTATAATAGAGTGAAATTAACAAAAAGATATATGTATGTAGCTAATAACAGTTTCAAAATGCATGAAGGAACTGAAAGAAGAAATAGAAAAATTTATTACAGTTGGAAATTTCAACATTCTGCTATCTAAAATTAATAAAGTATGCTAAGCAAAATAAGTCAATCAGAGAAAGACAATAATCATATGACCTCATTCATGTGGAATTTAAGAAACAAAACAGGGTCACAAGGGAAGAGAGGGAAAAATAAAACAAGATGAAATCAGAGAGAGACAAACCATCAGAGACTCTTAATCACAGGAAACAAACTGGGGGTTGCTGGAGTGGAGGGTGGAGGGATGGGATAACTGGGTGATGGCCATTAAGGAGGGCATGTGATGTAATGAGCACTGAGTATCATATAGGACTGATGAATCACTGACCTCTACCTCTGAAACCAATAATACATTATATGTTAATTAATTGAATTTAAATTAAAAAATAAAATTAATAAAGTAAATTAAGACTACCATAAACTTAAGCTAATTGATATTCATAAAGCAATCCAGGAAACTTTCAGAATAAAATATTCTGAAAGAAGAGTACCTATTATTTTGAAAAGCATACAGAACATATACAAGAATAGGCCTTGTGATGAGCCATATAACAAGTCTTGGTAAGTTTGTAAAGATTGAAAATATATAAAGTATGAATTTCAAAAAAGAACTGAATTAGAAATCAATAACAATAGTATCTGGAAGATGAAATTAAAAAGCACCATACTTCTAAACAAAACCTATGCCAAAGAAGAAATTAAAAGGTCAATTTGAAGATATTCTGAATTAAAAATAAGCTAGTGTTTAAAGGAAGCAGAAAACCACATGATCATACAGAAAAAAATGCAGAATACTCAGCAAAATGAGACTAAATAGAAGGTAAATTTCTCAACTCGATAAATGATCTATGAAAATATTACAGCTAATATCATACTTAATGGAAAGCACTGAGTGCTTTGCCCCTAAGACTGGGATAAATCAAGTGTGTCCACCCTCACAATTCTATGTTTTCTGGTACATTCTAAATTATCTACTATTACTATTTTTACTGTTAAGAATAATGGCTGATGTTTATTGAGTCCTTAAATGTGTAGTACACACAGATATAAGCATTTCAACTGAATTTATATGATTCTTATACAACCTACTATCTGTGATATTGTAATATCCATTTTGAAAATGAGAAATTTGAGGCATGCAGAGTTTAAGAAATGTTTTTGGTTGCCACACAGTTACCGACAGAATTGGATTTCATACATAAGAAGGAATTCAAACTGGATTTTACACTGAAACTGAGCACACATTTTTTTTCAAATACTTCTATCTTCTTGAAAGATGTGAGTTGAAAGATGCTTTCTATACAGTATAGTTTCACTGAATTAAGAATATGGCACTTTCTTTTTTTTATTTCAATTTTTCATATAAATTCTAGTTAATTAACATGTGGTAAAACTGGTTTCAGGTATAGAATTTAGTGATTCATCACTTACATATAACACACAGTGCTCATCCCAACAAGTGAGCGCACATTCCTTTTTTTTTAATTTTATTTTATTATGTTATGTTATTTATCATACATTATATCATTAGTTTTTGATGTAGTATTCCATGATTCATTGTTTGCATATAACACCCAGTGCTCCATTCAATATGTGCCCTCTTTAATACCCACCACCAGGCTAACCCATCCCCCAATTCCCCTCCCCTCTAGAACCCTCAGTTTGTTTCTCAGAGTCCATAGTCTCTCATGGTTCCTTTCCCCCTCTGGTTCCCCCGCCTTCATTTTTCCCTTCCTACTTTTTTTTTTTTTTTAAACACATACTGTATTATTTGTTTCAGAGGTACAGGTCTGTGATTCATTAGTCTTACACAATTCACAGCGCTCACCATAGCACATATCCTGCCCAATGTCCATCACCCAGCCACCCCATCCCTCCCACCCCCACCACTCCAGCAACCCTCAGTTTGTTTCCTGAGATTAAGAATTCCTCATATCAGTGAG
>NW_028039340.1:0-486 GCF_054177405.1 Leptonychotes weddellii | reverse complement strand
TAGAAGAAGAGGATCATACAGAGCTTACTATATTTGGCTATAATCGACCTGTTGTATTTGATAAAGATATGGTAATAAAAATAAACACAGCTCAAATTCCTGCTCAAGCTTTCAGTGATATTGTTCGCTCCATACAAAACATAGATGCCTACAATGCAAATCCAATTGGGCTTGAAAATGATGCTTCAGAGCTTTGTATTGCCTATGTGATTGGTGAAAACGTGCCTACAATTATTCCAGTTGATCCTTCCTATAATATTAATCCCGATATTAAGGAAGATGTGGTTAAATACATAGCATCTCCATGCTATACGGAGGATGATTTAGAAAATAATGAACCTGAGTTTATAACCAAAGAAATAGATTATAAGCAATTTATTGATTCGTTAAGTCTGGAACAATATACCCGTATTGATGGTATGCATATTCTTATCCATCCTCTCAGTAAAGAACAAATTAAGTCTTTAGCATTTTAACCAAACTACT
>NW_028039339.1:0-486 GCF_054177405.1 Leptonychotes weddellii | reverse complement strand
TAGAGTGATGACATTAGCTTACACTTTCAGTCCTTTGCATTCATCGTGGACTCACTCTCACTCTCATAACAACCATATGGGGACAGGACAGGCTTTATTATCCACAAACATAGATGAAAAATTTGGGGTTTCAGATATATAAAATGATGTCTGTGGTCATAATGTTAGTAAGCCATTGTGCAGGAGCCCTTAAGTCCCGATGTTTTCCTTTAGGCAGGAGTCTGAGATAGGCAGCCCTGGAGGAATTCCTTCTTCCCCTCTCCCTGCTAACTATAACTTTGCTCAAGTACAGTTCATTAACACCAAGTAGTGTTTAAAAAGGCCAACCTGGCCAGTAGAAAGAGGAAAGATGCCATCAGCAGAGGGTGGGAGGTAGCAGCCCACCTGGACTGAGAATACACAGACTAGGAGATATTCAGAGTTATCAGAAACCGGAGGAGTCGGTAGGTAGGAAATACAAAGACTGACAGCGTGGCCATATGATAC
>NW_028039338.1:0-486 GCF_054177405.1 Leptonychotes weddellii | reverse complement strand
GTCTGGTCTTCTGGCTCTAAATTTTTGACAAGCTTAGGTTTCATTTTGTGTTGGTTTCCCTCCTATGCCATAAGTTGGGAGAAGTATCTTGTATACCAGTGAATCATGCCTGGCACAGTGTTAAGCATATAACAAACAATAGTCATATCATAAATTAATACATTTTGCCATCATTTTAAAACTATATTCCTTAATTTCCCCCAGGTTTATTTTTTTTTATTCTTATGTTAATCCCCATACATTACATCATTAGTTCTAGATGAAGTGTTCCATGATTCATTGTTGGTGCAAAACACCCAGTGCTCCATGCAGAACATGCCCTCCTCAATACCCACCACCAGGCCAACGCATCCTCCCACCCCCCTCCCCTCTAAAACCCCCAGCCTGTTTTTCAGAGTCCATCGTCTCTCATGGTTCGTCCACCCCTCCGATTTCCCCCGCTTCATTCTTCCCCTTCCGCTACCTTCTTCTTCTTCTTTTTTTTTT
>NW_028039337.1:0-486 GCF_054177405.1 Leptonychotes weddellii | reverse complement strand
CTGGTTTTGTCTTGTTTTATTTTTTCCTCTGGAAGATGGGCTCCTTGATGGAGGACCTAACTGACAGAGTTCGGGCCCTTTTGTTGAGAAATCTAAACATTCAACTGGAAGTCACATTAGAAAATGCTCTTTTCAAATTTCTCTACAAGTCTTACACACATTCAGTGATCTATGCATCCTTAAGGTTTGCATACTTGCCCTGAATAAGCCACTTTAAAAATAAGAATGATTAATTATGACCAGCTCCACCTAGTCCTCTCTGCTTTTAAAAAGGATCCCCTCCCCTCCCCCCAACCACAGATTTGTTGTTTTCTGGTTTGGTTTGGATACAATGGGCTCGCTCAAAAACAACAAAGCCACAGGCTTCACATTTTTTTGCTGAAATTGATCAGGACCCAGGGAGACCCTCCATGACATGGGAGGTTGTATAAATGCCCCCCCAAGGGGGGAGAAAATGAAGATCACTTCAAAGGTTTTGGTCTTGTG
>NW_028039336.1:0-486 GCF_054177405.1 Leptonychotes weddellii | reverse complement strand
AAATAAATAAAATCTTTTAAAAAAATAAGAGAAATGAATTAAAATGCAGCAGACTAGATTCAGATTAGGTAAAAGGGAGAACTTCCTAACAGTAAGAACTTTTTTTTTTTCCAGACAAGAATGAAGCTATGCTGGGAGGCCATGATCATATTGAAAGAAATTTTTGGTTTGGGAATCTGTTTGTGCTTCTTCTTCTTTTTTTTTTTTTTTTACTTTTTTTTTTATTCTTATGTTAATCCCCATACATTACATCATTAGTTTTAGATGTAGTGTTCCATGATTCATTGTTTGTGCATAACACCCAGTGCTCCATGCAGAATGTGCCCTCCTCAATACCCACCACCAGGCCAACCCATCCTCCCACCCCCATCCCCTCTAGAACCCTCAGTTTATTTTTCAGAGTCCATCGTCTCTCATGGTTCATCTACCCCTCCGATTTCCCCTGCTTCATTCTTCCCCTCCTGCTACCTTCTTCTTCTTCCTTTT
>NW_028039335.1:0-486 GCF_054177405.1 Leptonychotes weddellii | reverse complement strand
TGTGGTCCTGCCGAGCCAGCGGCCGGGGTCCAGCTGGGGGGGCCTTCTGGGGACCTTCTGGGGGCCACGTGGCTTCACTGCCGAGAGCCACGGCGGAAAACCCTGTGACGGGAACGCTCCACGGCAGGGAATTTGCAGGGCGCACCCACGAGCTTTGCCCACCAGGGAGCTTCCGATGACTGAGTTTGTCCCGCACTGATGAGATTTCAGCTGGGGCCGGCGACCCTGCAGCCAAGGTGAGACGGTCTCCGCTGGCCGAGCCGAGAGGGGGAAAGAGCGAGTGCGCCAGGCAGCTGGATGAGGGGTGCACGGATGGTGACTCCTGCCCACAGAGGCCAGTGGTGCAGGATGCTGGCGGGCCCTGGGGCCCGGGTCTGAGGGAGGCCCAGCTCGGCAAGGCGCCACGTCCCCTGCTCAGGGCCCAGGGCCGAACGCTCCTGTGGGTGCAGGGTTTCCCCAGGTCGATTGCCCGAGCCCCAGCCTGGG
>NW_028039334.1:0-486 GCF_054177405.1 Leptonychotes weddellii | reverse complement strand
CTTCTTTCAGCATTTGGTATAATTCACAAGTGAAGCCATTTGGAACTGGGCTTTTATGTGGAATAGGTTTTTTTTTTTAAATATTTTATGTATTTATTTGAGAGAGAATGAGAGAGCACATGAGAGGGGGGAGGGTCAGAGGGAGAAGCAGACCCCCTGCTGAGCAAGGAGCCCAATATGGGACTCGATCCCGGGACTCCAGGATCATGACCTGAGCCGAAGGCAGTCGCTTAACCAACTGAGCCACCCAGGTGCCCTATGTGGAATAGTTTTTGACAAGTGACTCTTATCTTCTACCTTATTATAGTCATATTCAGATGGTGTATGGTATAGGTATATTCCGATTCTTGAGGCAGCTTTAGTCGTTTGTGTCTTTCG
Source organism: Leptonychotes weddellii (assembly GCF_054177405.1). Classification (NCBI taxonomy): domain Eukaryota; kingdom Metazoa; phylum Chordata; class Mammalia; order Carnivora; family Phocidae; genus Leptonychotes; species Leptonychotes weddellii. The sequence continues at coordinate 108 of NW_028039334.1, read as the reverse complement.
GCATTTTTGGCTATTTTATGCAAGTAAGTTAATTTTTTGGCATGTAATTGTTCATCGTAATCTCATAATCTCTTTATTTCTGTGTGGTCAGTCCTAATATCCCCTCTT
>NW_028039333.1:0-486 GCF_054177405.1 Leptonychotes weddellii | reverse complement strand
TGGTTTCAGAATTGTATATAAATGGAAATACATAGTACGCACTTGTTCATTTCTTGCTTCTTTGACTCAACATAACATTTTTAAATTTTTAAGATTCATCTATGTCGCTACATGTATCATCAGTTTGGTGCTTTTTATTGTTAAGTAGAATACTACTCATTATTCTATTGTTGAATATATAACACTTGGTTATCCACTGGACTGTTGATTGGATGCCCATTGAACATCTGGTTGTTTCCAGTTTTTGATGATTATCAATAAATCTGCTATAAATATTTTTGTTCAAGGCTTTTTGTGGACATACGTTTTCATTTCTTTTGTGCAAATACCTGTGAGTGCAGGAAAGGATTCTGGGAAGATGACAGAATAGGAACTACCAAGAATCTGTCTCTCCATCTAGACAACAATTGTGCTGGCAGAATCTGTCTGATGTAACTACTTTGGAATTCTAGAATCTGTTGAAGGCTTATGACTTCCAGGGGAAGA
>NW_028039332.1:0-486 GCF_054177405.1 Leptonychotes weddellii | reverse complement strand
TGCAGAACGTCCCGAGGCCCTGCCGGGACACAGCGGCTCCCGGGTAAGTCATCCGGCCGCTCCCCGCGGCGCGCTGTTCCTCTGCGGGCTGCTCTTCCCGGCGGCAGCGGGAGCCACACTCCTGTCTCAGGGACGGCTCGGGAACCACACGCCCCAGAAGCGACATGCTGCGGATGCCCCCTGTGCGCCCCACACCTGGGCCTCACACGTCCTTGGCGACACCCGCCGGGACCCTTAGGAGATTATTTTCCGATTAAGAAATATAAGTGTAAATATTTTACACATTGAGGAAGGTACTGGTTTTATGCCATGATGGAGAAGGGAGACTATAAAGGATCTTTTTATTGAGGAAAAACAAGTTTCTGTGAGTTGCAAATGCTGCCTTATCACCATGCTCTGCTTTTCCCTCAACCTTACTGAAACTGCTCGGCATTATCTTTCATGTTCCAATACCAAAAATTGAAATGCATTGCCCTAGGACCTTAG
>NW_028039331.1:0-486 GCF_054177405.1 Leptonychotes weddellii | reverse complement strand
TGGAGGGAGAGGGATGGGTACAGGTAGGGTGATTAGAAATCCGGCTGAGGCCAGGACACCCAGGGGAAGGTGTCTTACCTGCGACAGGTGTGTTGGAGTAGGAGAAAATTTAAAGAACGCCTGTCTTAAAAAAAAATAAAAAGAAGAAGAAGAAGAAGATAGCAGGAGGGGAAGAATGAAGGAGGGGAGATCGGAGGGGTGGACGAACCATGAGAGACGATGGACTCTGAAAAACAGGCTGGGGGTTCTAGAGGGGAGGGGGGTGGGAGGATGGGTTGGCCTGGTGGTGGGTATTGAGGAGGGCATGTTCTGCATGGAGCAATGGGTGTTATGCACAAACAATGAATCATGGAACACTACATCAAAAACTAATGATGTAATGTATGGTGATTAACATAACAATAAAAAATTAAAAAAAAAAAGAACGCCTGTCTTAAGCAAAGGAAATTGGGCCCTCTAAAATTTAAAGTACCACAGAATTGACTT
>NW_028039330.1:0-9773 GCF_054177405.1 Leptonychotes weddellii | reverse complement strand
TATGTAACTGAATTTGGGAACAGCCGCTGGATCTCAGGTTTTCAAACATCGAAGTAAAATGTCCAGTGTCATCTCAACTACCTGGGGATAAACTAGAAGGGTTTATATAATCTGCAGATTTTCATCGTTTTTCAGGATTTGTCTTCTCCCTCCTTTAGCAATATTGTCTGCTGTAGATGGAGGAAATAGTGTCTTTGATCCACATGCTCAGTGACCTACTTCTGTGATCATTCACTGTAAGCCCAGACGTCGTCACTGCTGGGTTTTCTTCTAACACCTCTTTCTAGTTAACTCTCACTTTATCTCCTCATCACAATTGTTTCCCCAGCTGCTACTGAACCATTTGGTCTGAGTAGTTTAACTTGTGAAATTTCTGCTTTCTTTTTAATCATCTAGTGTGACCCTCCTCAAAGTCGCTTCCAAAATTCACATGAAGTACCCATAAAGGGCACTGCATGTTGGCAGGGGGTAATTGAAAGTACTACCTACTATCCTGGGGTGCCTGGGTGGCTGAGTCATTAAGCGTCTGCCTTCGGCTCAGATCATGATCCCAGGGTCCCTGCATCAGGCTCCCTGCTCGGCGGGAAGCCTGCTTCTCCCTCTCCCACACCCCCTGCTTGTGTTCCTTCTCTTGCTGTGTCTCTCTGTCAAATAAATAAATAAAATCTTAAAAAATAAAATAAAATAAAAGTACTACTATCCTAATTAAGGTTATGAAACTAATTAAATATATTTTATTTTTTATTTTTATTTTTTAAAGATTTTATTTATTTATTCATGAGGACAGAGAGAGAGAGAGAGAAGCAGGCTCCCAAGGAGCAGGGAGCCCGATGTGGGACTCCATCCCAGGACCCTGGGATCGTGACCTGAGCCGAAGGCAGACGCCCAACCATCTGAGCCACCGAGGCGCCCAAAACTAATTAAATATATTTTAATAAACCACAAATCATATAGCTGAATATAATTAAATTAGGTAGATTGGAAATTAAGTAGATGTTACTTGCCAGCTGATCCTCCCACTTGACCGGGGACTGGTACAGTGGGGCCCTTTCACAGGGAACGGGCATCTGTGCATCCAGAGGATTTCTTGGGGCCTCTGCAGTCACTCCAAGGGAAGCTAGTGCTCCAGAGCAGGGGGAGAAAGGTTTTATCTGTAAGAAATCAGGACTATTTTTATATCAGATTACCGAGGGTGCTTCCCACTTGGGGATGCTGTGGTGACCACTGACCAACGAGCTTTAAGGAAAAGAAGTAGAAGAAATAATAAAGGATGACAGCGAGAAACCTTCTGGATCCAGCTTTTGACCTCAGTTGTGTGATCTACTCTGGAATACAACATTCCACTTTAGTTTTCTTTCGTGATAGTCCTGGGTATCTGTTCATCAACAAGTATTTATCATCTGCTATGCATCGCATGCCACTGCCATGATATAGAAACAGAACCTCTGCCCTTGAAAAGTTCTCAATAGAATGGGGATACAGCAGTGAAAATACTAATTAAAATGCAGTCATATTATTGATGAATGAGTATGTCTAAAGGATTGTGCCGGAAGAAAATTCTGACTTTAATAAAGCGATTCATTTTATAAAGGATTTCCTCAAAAGTTATCGCATGTAAGATCACAGTGAGTCTCTGAGGTGGTCGATGAACTTTCATCACCTGTTTGCCAAAGTGCAGATGCACGTTGAGAGCAGTTAGTGGCTTCCCAGGGATAGAGAGCTAGTGCACGCCAACACTGGGATCTCATTCCCTCACTGGTGAACCCAAGCCCAACAGGCTTTTTACGTGCACGTCAGAGTAGGACACTCAAAAGTAGGAGCCCGTGGACTGATTTTCTAGACTTGCAGTGAAGGGCACTGGGAAGAGTTACTTTGGCACACATGCATGTGTAAACACACACATGTGCTCACACACATGGATACACGCACCACATCCTCAGGAGTATGACATCTGAGAAAGTAGAAAGGTCTCAAGACGTTGAGAAAATGTAAGATTAAAAGGAAATGACTATGTTGTCTTCAGAAAAAAACACAAGCTCATCAACTCAAATAATTATTTCCCCTGCTGAGCACCCAAGTTCATTCCAGCAGCGTTCGTACAACAAGCTTGCAACGGAAAGGCTTGTCTAAGAAAGGAAGCAAGCAAAATCATTGTATTATATTGTAATAAATTCTGTTAACAGGTGGGCCCCCTACAGGGAGACAGAAGATGAGGGAAAGGGTCTTACTCTGCTGAGCGGGACAAAAGGTAAGAGTTAAGCAAGGTTGTACAGAGGAGAGGATGCTTGAAGAATTTTGAGATTTTAACAGTAAGAATTGCCTCTCAGATAAATGAAAAATACTATTCTAGGTTATATCGTACACAAGATAAGGAATTCAGCTCAGTTGTAAAAAATCTAGTTTATTGACAGTATTTGCAGTCATTCCTAAGTGACGACTAACCAATTTTTGAGAAGCTTAAGGACTCCCGAATAATTTCTAATGGTCGAACTTATCCATGGAAATTATCCGAACGCTGTCCCTTCACATAACAGGGAGAAGATTGTCAATCGCCATTTCCCCCTCCCAGCTGCCAGGGGACTCTCAAGTCACGGAATAGTTGTTAGGGGCATGGTCATCATACCTGCCCAGAGGTCAAAAGCTGGATCCAGAAGGTTTCTCGCTGTCATCCTTTATTATTTCTTCTACTTCTTTTCCTTAAAGCTCATTGGTCAGTGGTCACCACAGCATCCCCAAGTGGGAAGCACCCTCGGTAATCTGATATAAAAATAGTCCTGATTTCTTACAGATAAAACCTTTAGGTAGTTCAAACATTTTTCACTTTTCATCCAGTTGTTCAGGTGTGATATTCACACATGTATTTCTGGCTTGGTTAATATGTCTGATGGGACGCAGTCGGGCACTCAAGAATGTGAGTTTTCTCTCCGAGTAGGTTTTCCTGGCTGGCATCCTCTTGTTCACTGGGGAAGAAATAATTACTCATCTACCAGCTCCTTCAATGAGTTCACAGGACATACGTTGTAACCCCAGTTTCTATTACAAATCGAGACAACTCTTATTTATTACCTTTGTAGGTCAAGGCACAGTTCTGCATGATGTGGAAGTTAAGTCAGTACTTAAATGACTTCCTGTAAATAAGACTCATTAGCCGCGGTGACCTGAGAACACTTTCAATTTAAGATGCTGCCCAGCGAGGAGAGTCCTTATATTAATCCTGCCACTGCTGTGGATGCAGCTTCCCTCTGCTTTTCACTTGATGAGGCGACCTTTTGGCTCCCTGTAGCTGAAAAAGGAGCTTCTCCACCTTCTTCCACATCCACTTGTCTTTTACACATGGGACTGAATATTTGATATTTACATAAAAATAAGAAAGAGTAAATCACCAAGAAACTTGATTTCGGCATTCTGAAAAGGCCACAGAAACTGACTGCACTTGTTCCAAAAACCCACAATGATGTAAATTCTTGGGAGCAATACAGGAAGATGTCTCAGTGACACACTTCTATTTTTTTTTTTAATTATTTATTTATTTGACACAGAGAGAGAGAGCGCACAAGCAGGGGGAGGCGGCAGGCAGAGGGAGAAGCAGGCTCCCTGCTGAGCAGGGAGCCCAATACCTGGGATCATGACCTGAGCTGAAGGCAGATGCTTAACTGATTGAGCCACCCAGGTGCTCTTGGTGACACATTTCTAAAGCAAATGCTATAATTTAAAACTTTTTGTAGAATGAAGATAATTCAATTTTGTAAACATCCTGAAAAAAAATCTAAATGTATAGCAATTTCTTTTCATAACACTCAAACTTATCCTCTATAAATCATGCATTTTTATTAGATAAAAAAAGATGCATTTTAGGAGCAGAAAAATATTTCAAATTTTTTGTTGAAGACAAAAAAAGTAAGACCTCTTCTTCTTTATAAACTCTATCAACACTGACATTTTTTCTGTATATTAAAATGGAATGCATGTAATAAGAAACTAAATTTGATCTGGAAGTCAAAATGCTGGAGAATGATACAGAAGAACACTTTAAGTGAAAACTGAAATTATGCTAACACCAATTCTTTTTTTTTATAAGATTTTTTTTTTATTTATTTGCAAGAGAGAGAGTGAGAGACAGAGAGCATGAGAGGGAGGAGGGTCAGAGGGAGAAGCAGACTCCCTGCTGAGCAGGGAGCCCGATGTGGGACTCCATCCTGGGACTCCAGGATCATGACCTGAGCTGAAGGCAGTCGCTCAACCAACTGAGCCACCCAGGCGCCCGCTAACACCAATTCTTAACTGCTCCTGCCATTCCTCATCTTTTCCTGACAATAACAGGTACAACCAGGTGTGATTCTTACAGACAGGGAAAATACAAGTCTACCCAACCAATTTTACAGGGTTGTAAATCTATTTCTTTCCCACATCTCCAAAAAGTTATTATGTGTATGAGATTAAAAGAATGCCCTTAGACATATGTTTGTGTCCTAAGGTAGCATTCATTTGTTACCATTGAAAACATACTGTAGCAGCCCCAAACACTAGATATGAATGACTCACCCAGTTCTGGGACTTCTGATGTAACTCCTTGCTTGGCTGCAGGAAGAAGAGTTGCTGCCAAGAAGGTAGTGAGAGTTCTTCCCAGGAGTGGTTTTGCTGTGATTAGCCTTGTTGAAGGGCAAAAATACATGCCTAAAGTGAGCATGATCAGAAGAATATTAAGTAGAAGAGGTGGATGACATATGATGTGTCTTTAAAGACACTGCAAGCCCCTGATTACTAACATATGTGAAATTCTATGAGCGCTTCTCTTTGGACTAAGTCATTATCCTTGGTGTCTGGGAAGATCAGATTCTCATCCAGAAGGTATTTATAGAATAGATTCTGCATTCTAGGTATCCGATAAACATAAAAGTAGTCATCCATATGGCCCCATCCTTTGTCAGCTTTACAGTCAAGTCCAGGAAGCAGAACTCTATGAAATAATTGAGGAACAATGAAATGTTAAGCAATGCACCACCCCCTCCTGTATGGAGTTAAGACCTACCGAATACCACCCTGCCCTACAGTAGGCATAAAGGATTGCATTTTTTTGGTTTATGTGTTAGTAGGCTCTACCCCCAGTGTGGAGCCCAACGTGGGGTTTGATCTCTCGACCCTGAGATCAAGACCTGAGCTGAGATCAAGAGTCAGATGCTTAACTGACTGAGCCACCCAGGCACCCCAAGTACTAGGTTTTTAAATAATGTATAGGATTCACACAATCCAAGAAGAGTAGGAATGAGATTCCAGGAAGAGGAAATAACATTAGTGGGAGGAAAATGATGAAATAAACAGATTGTATGGAAGAAAGGGAGCAGGTCTTCTTGATCAGAATGGAGTGTAGGAGTTAAAAATGCTGTTAAGAAAACAGCCGGGAGTTATATTCCAAGTTGATGCTGGAGAACTCCTATGTAGACACCTGGGATGATTTTAAGTCTTTAAGCCAACATATTCTGCAAGGTGGGAGGCTAGGAAAGAAGGGATGACCCAGAGCCAAGGTAACAAGTTAGATACTTTACAGTAATACAGGGACATGATCCTAATTCCACCCCCCTTCCTTATTTTTATTGTCTGGAATAGCAGAACGGTGTCTGCTTCATAATAGGTTCTTAATATCATTTTTTCTTTTGAATTAATATTGAATGCACTTGTCCTTCCCAACTCACTGGAATTTTGAAAGAAGCAAATTGAAAATGCTTTCAGACCATGTAACACAATCCAAATATGAGGTGTTATTGTATTAAAGGAAGAATGAGAAGACCACATGGGGAAGGTAATGTTAAAGGCATTTCCAGGATTTTGAAACTGGGAGTAGCTCTGATGTGGAAGAAGAATCTCTTTTTCACCTATAGAAGACTAATATAGGTATTTTTTTTTTTTTAATCCAGATACTAACAAAGACTACAGGGAGCCTTGGCAATGTAAGGACAATGCCTGTTGTTACATGCAATGTTCTATATAAATATTCATATACTAAATGTTGAGTATTTATTCATCTAAGAAAACATGTATTTTTTTTTGAGAAATCTATTATTTCCTTTTATTGTTATGTTACATCTAACATAAAAGAATGTAGCTACTGATGTTGGGACAAAAGTAGTAGGTGATGTTTCCTCCAAGAAGGGTGTGGATATGCAGACAGAGTGTCTCCTTTAAATTATTTTGGCCAATTCCTACATAGAGTTACAAAACGAAAAACTGCATCGTAGTCCTAACTTTAGAATATTGTTGGGTTTCTATATGGAAGCATGCATTGGTCCGTGAAATATTATTTGTGACTTCTGTTATCGTTTATGGCCAAGAACGTTAGGGAACGCTGGGTTCCAGAAATTCTTCCTTTTACCCTGGTTGGAACACTGAAAACTCCTAATGTGACCTTTTTATTTGCATTTGAATATTCTTTGCTAATTCAGATGGAGAGAGCAGCTAGAGGTAGGGAAGGGCTTCTCCTTGTGCTTGATTGTGTGACATTGAATTCAGACAATCAATAAAGTTAACCTTTGGCCTGAATCATGATAAATAATGTGTAATTAATTTATTCAAACTTTCACATATCATCCTTAAAATATTAATATTATTAATGTTAGTAATATTTTCCACTTCTAAAATATTGATGAGGATATGACTTTTCTTGAAATTTCAGAGCATCAACCAGGATAGACATGAAATATTAGTCTTAGGAATTTTTCTTAATGGACTATTTAAGAAATTGATAGCATCTTAGTAGACTGTTTATTATGTCATTTTCCCATTGACAGGATTTATGAGCATAGACCTAGAAACAAATGATAGTTATGCATTTTGTTATTTTTCCATCTAAATTATCACCAGTACATGTGGCTTCTGAGCTGCCAGAATCATTCCAAATACTATTTTACATTTTCTACATTATTTCTGAAATTGGTGAGATATATTTTTTGTGGTTCTTTTTCACTATAAACAAGTTTAGACATATATTGATATACATAATGAACTTTATTTTTTCTGTCAATTTTCAATGATTGGTAATGATGTTTTAAAATGCTCTAGAAAATAAAATGTTGGGTTTCTTAATATATCCCTTTTATTTTATAGGCAGACATATGATTTTCTCGCGAGTAATTTTCTGAGTCATCCTCCTGTAATTCTACATTGATTTTATATGACTTCTGGTTAAAGTGTGGACAGGATTTTTATCCCACATCATATTCACAGAAACACTTTTTTCAGAACTGAGCCTACTTTTCATAGATTAATGTAAAACAAGAATCTACCAAGCAAAAAGACATTTAGTCCTTTAACCATGGAAAGCTCGAGTAATCAAAATACTCAGAGACTATAGGCTAACATTATAATGATATCATTGTCACTTAGTATGTCAGAGCAGTCCTGCTTATCCACATCACAAGCACAGTGCTGTGGCTGGGAGCTCGTTCTTGAAAGAACATTCTTTAAGATACAGAGAGGAAGGGGCGCCTCAGTGGTTAAGTGTCTACTTTCGGCTCAGGTCATGATCTCAGGATCCTGGGATCAAGCTCCCTGCTTGATCCCTCTGACCCTCTCCCTGCTCATGCTCTGTCTCTGTCTCTCTCAAAAAAATAAATAAAAAATCTTAAAAAAAAAAAAAAGAAGATACAAAGAGGTACTAGTGTGGAAGGAACATACAGGATATGTATAAGACAGAAGAAATTTAACCAATCTTGCGAGGAGGCTGCAAATTTATCATTGAAATGAGCCTTACAAGACCACATGTCATTCATGGCATATTGTGGTTCAGAGTTGCTTTGTCTTGTCAATGCTTTTTAAATCAGTTGAGGGGCGCCTGGGTGGCTCAGTCTTTAAGCGTCTGCCTTCGGCTCGGGTCATGATCTCAGGGTCCTGGGATCAAGCCCCACATCGGGCTCCCTGCTCGGCGGGAAGCCTGCTTCTCCCTCTCCCACTCCCCCTGCTTGTGTTCCCTCTCTCGCTGTGCCTCTCTCTGTCAAATAAATAAATAAAATCTTTAAAAAAAAATAAAAAATAAAAAATAAATCAGTTGAATTTGTTAATGAAGGCATCAGTCCGTTCATTTGGATTTCAGATAATTAGTTTTTAAAATTCTTTCCTCTTAATTTGCCCAGATCAAGGTTTACACATTTAAGTGAAATGGTAATAGTTTCCTGTAATAATCCACACTGAAGAGATGAGGGGGTAACTTCAGAAAGAAATTTTAAGAATCGGGGCACCTGGGTGGCTCAGTCGTTAAGCGTCTGCCTTCTTTGGCTCAGGTCATGGTCCCAGGGTCCTGGGATCAAGCCCCGCATCGGGCTCCCTGCTCAGCAGGAAGCCTGCTTCCCCCTCTCCCGCTCCCCCTGCTTGTGTTCCCTCTCTCGCTGTGTCTCTCTCTGTCAAATAAATAAATAAATAAAATCTTTTAAAAAAAAGAGAAATTTTAGGAATCAGTTGCAAGGGAAGAAGCTCTAGAGAGCTAAAACAATGGAAATCTTTTTTTTCCTAAACAAATGTGAGATTTGCTATGTGCAGTTTGTGCAGATTATTCTTAATATGTAATCTGTAAAGGTTAACATCTGCTCTTAAAGCCTTCAATCATGATTTTTATTAAAGATAAGTAAGGTTCTATGTGGTAGTTCCATTGGCCACTAGACTCTTGTTCTTTTGCAGAAGAGAACACATTGTTTAGTGATTTTCAGTTTTTCAAAGAAAAGTATATTGGCCTCTATATTTATTCCTGCTGGTTGGGGAACAAACTTTGTAAGGTCACATGTATTGAATTTTGATGTGTATTTTTATCTTCATAAAGGAAGTTTTTGAGCTAAAATATATTACTGAAAATACATATCCAGTTGTTCAACGATGCTATCCTCCATCATTCATGCCTTGTAAGACCTCCATGTGTATTTGCACTCAGATGAAAAAAAATTAGGACTTTTACATTCAGTTGAGCTTGGTTTATGAATCAGTGTTTACTTACTAAAAGGTCAGGTTAATATCTGTGTGTGTTTGTGTTTGTATTTCTCAAGTTATGATTATGCCTGATGTCAGCTGATATGTGCAAGCAAAGTTAGTGATTGAGTCCTGGTCAGAAATGTCCAAATGTCCATGAATTAGGGAAAATTGGGTTTAATAACAACCAAGGGCTTATCAGTAAAGGTCCCATGATACATCAGCATGGAAAAATATAAATATATTTAGTTAGATAGGTAGACAGATAGACATATAGAGTCATTTCAACGAGTATTAGACTACTGTTTTAATTACCTTTAGTAGAAATTGTTCTAGAATGATTTTACCACATGTAAGAAGTTACATTTTTAATCCTGAAAAATAAGAGATTCCAAGTAAAATCTAATTTGGTATAAAATTGAATTTTTCAAATACCTGTATCATCATTTTAATTTTGGATACCGCATTATATATATAGGCATGGTTACCCAACACATCACTGTCACTTACAACGTGGGACTGATTATGCTGAATAAAGAACTTTCTTCCTCTTGTTAAAGTATAGAAATATTTAAATATTTAAAACCCATTAATATCCCTAAATTAATTGAATGCATTTCATAGCTCAAGAATCTCACAAATAAGGTCCTAATTAAAAGAAAGGCAAAATGAGGTACTCTGATGACAAGATAATCAGTGCACACTGTATTTGCTTTGTATTTTGCAACAGGGTAATATTTTAATAGCCCCGGGAAATTTCTTGGATAGGTTTTTCTTACTGAAACCCAAAAGAGAGGCGTTGCTCTGGCAGGTGTGAGAGGAATTAG
>NW_028039329.1:0-486 GCF_054177405.1 Leptonychotes weddellii | reverse complement strand
GCTATCTCTCTCTCTGTCAAATAAATAAATAAAATCTTTAAAAAAAAAAAAAAAAAGAATAGGTGCTTTTGGCGGGGGGGAGGGGGGAATGGAGAACCCCATGCGGGAGAGAGAAGGTGTTGGGTGCAGAATCTTAGACAGCCAACATAGCCAGCGCAGGACTCAGGAAGCGAGGGAAGGCGCCTCTGCTCTGGGGGACCGACACCAGCCCACCCCAGACCTAGAATCCTGAGATGAAGAAAAATGAGCCAAGCCCCGCTGGGCAAGACTGCCGTCCAGGCAGGAGAGCCCCCCGTGTCCCACACCCCGCGCTCTGCCCAGTTCCCCTAGCAGTTCTCACCAACACCAGGGAGCATGGGCTCCATTAGCACCCATCGTAGATGGGGAACCTAAGATCACTGCTGGCCTGGGGCAGGTCTGAATTCGAACTCGGGTTCCCCTGGCTTTCAAAACTGTGTCCCTTTACCCCCTGCTCTGGGTCATTGC
>NW_028039328.1:0-486 GCF_054177405.1 Leptonychotes weddellii | reverse complement strand
TTTCTCCACATCCTCATGAACACATGTTCCTTCCTGAGTTGTTAATTTTAGCCATTCTGACAGGTGTGAGGTTATATCTCACCGTAGTTTTGATTTGTATTACTCTAATGATGAGTGATGTGCATCTTTTCATATGTCTGTTGACCATCTGTATGTCTTCCTTGTTTTCTTTTTCCATTTCTTTCTCTCTTTCTTTCTTTCTTCCTTCCTTCCTTTCTTTCTTTCTTTCTTTCTTTCTTTCTCTTTTCTTTCTCTTTCTTTCTTTTCTTTCTTTCTTCCTTTCTTTCTTCTTTCTTTCTTTCTTTCTTTCTTTCTTTCTTTCTTTCTTTCTTTCTTTCTTTCTCTTTCTTTCTTTCTTTCCTTAATTTTAGGTAGTTAACATACAGTGCAATACTGGCTTCTGGAGTAGAAGTCAGTGATTCATCACTTACATACAACACCCAGTGCTCATCATAACAACTGCGCTCATTAATGCCCATCACCCAT
>NW_028039327.1:0-486 GCF_054177405.1 Leptonychotes weddellii | reverse complement strand
GGCTTCCCTGCTCCGTTACCTGGGAGCTCTGCCGCACTCAGGCACCCCCGGTCTTTCTGTGACCCCGAGGGTCCTGAGACCACACTGTCCCGGAGGGTTCCACCCCCCGCTTAGCCACCGGAGTGACATCCCTCAGCAGGGCCGACTTCTAAAAGTCCCGATTTTGTGCTCTGCAGCTCTATCACTTGCTGGAAGCAGCCAATGGAAGCCCCCTCCCCCGCCGTCTATCCTCCCGAATATCGCCTCAGATTCACTTCTCCGCACATCCTACCTTCCAGAAAGTGGTCGCTTTTCTGTTCAGAGAGTTGCTGCTATTCTTTTCTTCGATCTCCTGTTGAGTTTGTAGGTGTTCAGAATGGTTTGATCCCTATCCAGCTGAATTCCTGGAACCAGACGAAATCCAGGTCTCCTACTCCTCTGCCATCTTGCTCCGCCCCCTTCTATTCTTTATTGAATTTTAAAGTTCCTCCATAAATGTATGTTCTT
>NW_028039326.1:0-486 GCF_054177405.1 Leptonychotes weddellii | reverse complement strand
TCACAATTCCATCTGTAGGTTTTGCATAATACTGGTCCCACGACAGGCCCTTTTTAAATTATACTGCATTGAATCCTTCAACCCATTTTTTCATCTTCCCTGAGAACATTTTGTCTATTACTTTGTATAGCTATTAGATTTTATATATTTATATACTATATATATTGTATACATTGTATATTGTATGTGTATATATATTGTAAGGATCTCAGGTAGACTCTAGGTATAGTAAGTGCTTTGAAACTGTATCATATATATGGAAGTCTAGATTCCATAATATACTTCTATTAAAAGCTATGGCATTATTTTGTCCATAGCAGTTCTATTCACATAACATTTACCCACCACTCAATTCACCTTTTGATCTTTATGGCAAAGAAGCTAAGGGAAAAGAATACCACCTGAGCACGGGTTCGATCTTATCTCCATTAATTCTCAAAGCATCACTGCAAAGTAATTTGTATCCGTGGCTCAGTCTTTGGGCGT
>NW_028039325.1:0-486 GCF_054177405.1 Leptonychotes weddellii | reverse complement strand
GACAGAAGACATGAACAGACATTTTTCCAAAGAAGACATCCAAATGGCCAACAGACACATGAAAAAGTGCTCAACATTGCTCGGCATCAGGGAAATCCAAATTAAAACCTCAATGAGGGGCGCCTGGGTGGCTCAGTTGGTTGGGCGACTGCCTTCGGCTCAGGTCATGATCCTGGAGTCCCGGGATCAAGTCCCGCATTGGGCTCCCTGCTCGGCGGGGAGCCTGCTTCTCCCTCTGACCCTCCCCCCTCTCATGTACTCTCTCTCATTCTCACTCTCTCAAATAAATAAATAAATCTTTAAAAAAAAAAAAAAAAACCTCAACGAGATATCACCTCACACCAGTCAGAATGGCTAAAATTAACAAGTCAGGAAACGACAGATGTTGGCGGGGATGCAGAGAAAGGGGAACCCTCCTACACTGTTGGTGGGAATGCAAGCTGGTGCAACCACTCTGGAAAACAGTGTGGAGGTTCCTCAAAGAGT
>NW_028039324.1:0-486 GCF_054177405.1 Leptonychotes weddellii | reverse complement strand
GGTTTATGGCAACCCCGAGCTGAGAGCCCGCGCCTGGGCTCCGCCTCTGCAGCCGGCTTCCCCGCTCCGATACCTGGGAGCTCTGCCACACTCAGGCACCCCCAGTCTTTCTGTGACCCCAAGGGTCCTGAGACCACACTGTCCCGGAGTGTTCCATCCCCCGCTTAGCCACCGGAGTGACGTCCCTCGGTGGAGCAGACTTTTAAAAGTTCCGATTTTGTGCTCCGTGGTTCTATCACTTGCCAGAAGTGGCCAACAGAGGCCCCTCCCCCGCCGTCTGTCCTCCGGAATATCGCCTCGGATTCACTTCTCCGCACGTCCTACCTTCCAGAAAGTGGTCGCTTTTCTGATGAGAGAGTTGTTGCTCTTCTTTTCTTCAATCTCCTGTTGAGTTTGTAGGTGTTCAGAATGGTTTGATCCCTATCCAGCTGAATTCCTGAGAGGAGACGAAATCCAGGTCTCCTACTCCTCCGCCATCTTGCTCCG
>NW_028039323.1:0-486 GCF_054177405.1 Leptonychotes weddellii | reverse complement strand
CTTGTACTTAACAGGAAAAAAATTGAATTGAAACCAAGGAAAATGTTGAACTTAATAGTATTTTTAAAAGCAAATTGTAAAGCCCCGCACATTTCTATTTATTACTATTATTTTTTATTTTTTTAAAGATTTTATTTGTTTATTTGACAGAGGCATAGAGAGCACAAGTAGGCAGAGCGGCAGGGAGAGGGAGAAGCAGGCTCTCTGTGGACCAGGGAGCCCGACGCGGGGCTGGATCCCAGGACCCTGGGATCATGACCTGAGCCGAAGGCAGACACTTAACCACCTGAGCCACCCAGAAGCCCCAGTTACTACTTTTTTTTTTTTAAGCTCTATACCCAATGTGGGGCTCGAACTCACAACCCCAAGATTGAGTCGTATGCTCTACCAACTGAGCCAGCCAGGCACCCCCCAAATTTATATTAAAGTTTATTTATTTATTCAGTTTATTTATTTGAGAGAGAGAGCACAAGCAGGGAGGAGGAG
>NW_028039322.1:0-486 GCF_054177405.1 Leptonychotes weddellii | reverse complement strand
TGGTTTCAGAATTGTATATAAATGGAAATACATAGTACGCACTTGTTCATTTCTTGCTTCTTTGACTCAACATAACATTTTTAAATTTTTAAGATTCATCTATGTCGCTACATGTATCATCAGTTTGGTGCTTTTTATTGTTAAGTAGAATACTACTCATTATTCTATTGTTGAATATATAACACTTGGTTATCCACTGAACTGTTGATTGGATGCCCATTGAACTTCTGGTTGTTTCCAGTTTTTGATGATTATCAATAAATCTGCTATAAATATTTTTGTTCAAGGCTTTTTGTGGACATACATTTTCATTTCTTTTGTGCAAATACCTGTGAGTGCAGGAAAGGATTCTGGGAAGATGACAGAATAGGAACTACCAAGAATCTGTCTCTCCATCTAGACAACAATTGTGCTGGCAGAATCTGTCTGATGTAACTACTTTGGAATTCTAGAATCTGTTGAAGGCTTATGACTTCCAGGGGAAGA
>NW_028039321.1:0-486 GCF_054177405.1 Leptonychotes weddellii | reverse complement strand
TATGGGTCCATTGCTGCTTTTTGTTTGTTTATTCATTTGTTTTGTTTTTTTAGAATCCACATATGAGTAAAACCGTATGGTATTTGTCTTTCTCTGACTGCCTTATTTCACTTAGCATAATACCTTCTAGATCCATTCATGTTGTTGCAAATGGCAGGATCTCATTCATTTTTGATGGCTGAGTAATATTCCATTGTGTGTGTGTGTGTGTGTGTGTGTGTGTGTGTATACACATACATATATATACCACATCTTCTTTATCCGTTCATCAGTCGATGGGCACTTGGGCTGCTTCCATATCTGGCTATTGTAGATAATGCTGCTATAAACAGGGATGCATGTATCCCTTCAAATTAGTGTTTCTGTCTTCTTTGGGTAGACACCTAGTAGTGCAATTGCTGGGTCGTAGGGTAGCTCTATTTTCAACTTTCTGAGGACCTCCACACTGTTTTCCAGAGTGGCTGCGCCAGCTTGCATTCCCACCAA
>NW_028039320.1:0-487 GCF_054177405.1 Leptonychotes weddellii | reverse complement strand
GGAGGCCTGCTCCTCCCTCTTCCCACTCCCCCGCTTGTGTTTCCTCTCTCACTGTGTATCTGTCAAATAAATAAATAAAATCTTAAAAAAAAAAAAAAAACTAGGTGGGGAGGGCGCCTGGGTGGCTCAGTTGGTTAAGCGACTGCCTTCGGCTCAGGTCATGATCCTGGAGTCCCTAGATCGAGTCCCGCATCAGGCTCCCTCTGACCCTCCCCCATCTCATGTGCTCTCTCTCTCTCATTCTCTCTGTCTCAAATAAATAAATAAATAAATAAAATCTTTAAAAAAAAAACAAAACTAGGTGGGGAGATTATTGGGGATCATCCATCAGAGAGGCAGCCTACCATCCTTGATCAGAACCAGCACTTTCTTGGATCCCTTCTTTTTCCTTTTGTCACCAGCATAGCAGGTAGCTAGCTCTCTTTGGGGAGGTCACTTTTCAGAAGGAAACTATTTTGGCCCCTTAGTAGCAATGACAATACCCCCA
>NW_028039319.1:0-9774 GCF_054177405.1 Leptonychotes weddellii | reverse complement strand
ACCTGAGTCCAGTTAACAAATGCTTACACTTCCTGAGTGGCGTCATTTCCCAGCGGCTCTCCCAGCCCTGAGGCTGTCTCCTGTTGGGTCCCTCACCACACACGTCCATCTTTGTGCAGCCCCTGAGCAGCGCCATGTTGCTGGAAGAGAACCTTACCGCTGAGCCTGCTTTTACTTTACATTCATGACCTCATCCTTCAAACTGGCACAGTGCTGCCTGGTGACTCCACTTCGTTTCTTTTCCGAGGAAAACTTTCCCACTACGGGAGATGCCATCTGGCGCAAGTTCTCTCCTTAAGCCTCCCATC
Source organism: Leptonychotes weddellii (assembly GCF_054177405.1). Lineage (NCBI taxonomy): Eukaryota > Metazoa > Chordata > Mammalia > Carnivora > Phocidae > Leptonychotes > Leptonychotes weddellii. Next base: position 9,466 of record NW_028039319.1, on the reverse strand, counting down.
CCGGCTCCTTCACCTCTTTACTGGGAGAACAGAAACCATCTGATGTGCACTCCCTCATCTCTCCTATCTTCCCCTTCTCCTGCCCTCTGGGTACCATCGAGAAAGCTCCATGAGGGCAGGGACCTGTATGGTTCTAAGCACCTAGCACAGTGCCTGGCACATCGTGAGCTCTCAAAATTGATGATGAATGAATGAGTGAATCTTCTACCCCTGTCCTGATTTATCAGGTCATGTTCATTGTTTACAACCTTCGGGAGGGGAGGGAGGAAGATCCCATCACGTTGGCTTAGGCATCTGAGAAGATAGATAAAAATGAAACCATGACTGCCTCCATCATTCACGGAGCTGTTCCAAGACCACCTTTCTAGGCTCATCTCAGTTTTATTTCCAGCTGTTGTTGGCATTTGTATGTGCTTCTCCCAGAAGGTTATACTTTGCATGTTTGGATCCTTGGTGTGTAGCAACAAACTACTGCTTGACACATGAGTAGGGCTCAATAAAAGAGTGATGAGTTGCTGAGTGCCCCAGACCTCAAAGTCACACTGGATTCCTCCTTCTCCTGCCCCTTCCACATCCAATCCACTAGCAGACCCCTTTAGTTTTGACCTCTATGGCAGAGAACAGCAAACGTTTTCTCTAAAGGCTCAGATGGCAGATATTGTTCGTGTATGGGCCACATGGTCTCCACTGTAACTACTCATTCTACCATCAGGTATGAAAGCAGCCAGAGACACTATGTAAATGAATGGGTATGGCTGTGTTACAATAAAGTTTTATTTGCAAGAACAGTTGTGGATGGGATTTGGCTTTGTTTGCAGAAGTGTTCTCTATAGCATATCCCTAAATTGGTTCTTGCCAAAGAAAATCACGCTGGGAAAAAGAGCCATCTTCAGTGCCTTCTATCTTCTTCCAGAAGTTGGGAAGGGGTAGTATAGCCTTCTGTGGTCGTGTGCATGTGTTTATATATGGAGGTAAGCCTCTTTTCACCAGATCAACTAAGCTTTTCTCCTGGCCCTTAAATAGGTCTCTCACTTCACCCTTTCCTCCTGATGGGCTCATGTATTCGAGACAGAAGCTGGTGCCCAGCACTGCCACTCATTAACGGGGTGACCTGTTCCGGGTTACTGAACCATGAAGAATGTCTCTTGCCTCATTTCAAAACTGGAGGAATCTTGCCACTTTCCTCATGGAGTTGTCCTGAGGGTAAAACATGATCGTGTATCTGAAATGCTTGGTGCAGTGCCTGGCATATGGCAAGTGCTCAGGAGCTGTTACTGCTGTTAGTGTTGATATTACTATCATTACATCCTGATATGTTTCTCCATGTATAAGTGCAGCTGAGCCGCCTGTGTAAGAACATGGGCACCTGAGTCTGTCTGCCAAGGTTTGAATCCCAGCTCCACCCCTGACTGTGTGACCGTGGGGAAGTGCCTCAGTTTACCTAACTTACAAGGCTGTCATGAGGATTAAGTGAGCTATATATAAAGTGTTTGGAAGGGTGCTAGGCAAATAGTAAGCACTGTGGAAGTGTGTGCCATCAGCATCCTCATTATCAGGACCAGGACAGAGCTCCGGAATCCTCTGGACTTCGGCATCCCTGGTGTCCAGGCGCCAAGCTAGCACTCAATCCATGGTGCCCCGGCATAAAGAGAAGTGGGCCCTCCCCACTGCTTTGACAGAGTCTCAACCCCCACCCCTTGCAGAGCAGGGTTCAAAAGCTTCTGCCAGTCTCCTTTCCCTCCTTGCTAAAAGCATCTTCTCCTTTCCAGCCTGCTTTAAACCAGTGGGTGAGGACCCTTTCTCTCCCCATGCTCTTCTTCGCTCAAACCCCTTGTCCTTGGCGATATTTGTGTCCCTGGTACTTATTTAGCTTCCATAATCAGACTGCTTATGCTATGGTGATTGGAGTCATACAAACAGGGTAAGAATAGAATTCATGGTCATTAGCTCCCTTAGAGACCTCACTGACGGCCAGTGCTCATGGCTGGGCAGGTGGGCAGGATGGGAGGGAGGGGTTGGGGTTCATCCCTCTCCTGAACTCATCCAGCATCTGCTGAAGTAGCTCACTCCCCTCTTAGCACTAAGTAGCCAGAAACCTGCCTCCTTTCCCCTTGTTTATGCTACATGGACCCCACTTCTACTGACTTAGGTCTCCATTGTGCTATCTGCAGTATTCCCCCCATTCAAGGGACCTGAGCATCTTTAAAGGCAGGTGGATGCTCTTTGATTCCCACAGAGCCCTAGAGACTGGCCTCCATGTGATCAGTGTCGCCTGATGAAGGTGAGCATCAGATTGGTGGTCGCACCACTGTAGGCAGGGCTGACAGAGAAAAGAATATATCACTGGATACATTCTCTTGTTTTCCATTTTAAAACATGTATTTAATGAGCCAGTGGCATAGCAACTGTTCTTAGAAGCTATGAAACACTCCAGTTAGAGAAGGGTTAAAAGAAATAAAACCTCCACAGAACAAATTGAATGCTTTGTCATTAACAAAACTGTTATAAATTCCCTTTCTCTGAACATCTGCTTGTTCGTCTTTTTTCCCACCTCCAGGCAGCCTCGGGCCTCTTCACAGGCCTGATATGGCTTGCACAGAGTTTCTGCTTAGATCACCAGCACCTCTGCCTCTCTGTTCAGAGCTCCACGCCTCAGAGATTGGCTCCATTTTCAACTCCCCTCAAGTAGCTCTGAACTTCTTTTTAAAAGAGGTACTCTTGACAGTATCTTCCCTTGGCTCCTTCTAACTTGCTCACTAGGGTTCCTTCCTTCCAATGAGAGAAGTCTTCATTTCATCATCTGACTTCTAAGGGAATTAGGCCTTTCTTCCTTCTGTAGAGCCATCAAACAAAAAAGAACATGAATTAAATGAGACTCTTCCCGCACTGAAGAAGGAGCTGTGTATTGTAATTTTTATATAAAAATTAAAAATATAAAACTTGAAAGAAAAATTTAAAACAGACCCGAGCTCAAAGTTAAGGGAGAGAAATCCCTAATGCTGGGTTAATAAAGAGGAGACTCAAAGTCAGGGTGGTTAACAGCCACCAAACCATAATGGCTCGTGGAATTATAAAATTAGCTTGGGCCTGGAATTCTGGTATCTGTCTGGGGAGAGAAGCCTAGGCTGCAGGCCCCATGTAGTAGAGTTGAGCTGTCATAAAGCTGGGGATTATGAAGAGTTGATCTATCCATGAAATGAGATAAGGAAACTTCCCCAACCGTCTTGGAAATTGATGAGGAAAAAGCTTGATGTCCACTCTGGCCATGGGTGTACAAAGAGTTATTCTTAAGAAATTGGCATCCTAAACCAATTTGACAGGTTTGGGTTCTAAGTTTCCAGTAGTCACACGGTACAGTGACCCCCATGTGAGAAATGTACATGAAAACCAGCCAGAAACTGAAATCTGTGGGATGCTTGTAAGAAGAATTAGTGAATTTTTAAAAAGCTGGATCTGAGGTGGTTACCTAGAATGCAGTTCTGAGAGATAAAGAGATGAAAACCAGCCTAAGAGGTCAATAGGATATAGTGAGGAGGTGGGACATACACTTAACAAGAGTCATGAAAAGGGGGAGAGAGAGAAAGATAAGATGCTTAGGATAAGGAACATGTCAACCTAGACCTCTATACCCCTTTCTACTGTCACACAAGAAGGAATGTGAAATCAAAATGCTTTTAGACCTTCAAAGGCTGAGTTTACGACTCATAGACCTACATTGAAAAAAAAACAACTTTTAATGAAACTGAACATAAAGAAGAAGTGGGTCTCAACAACTAACAGTAATACTGAAACAACTTGTGTGACTCTGATGGAAACCCTGGGCTGAGACCCTTATATTCAGATCCAAACCTTAATTTTACTTAAGTGAAAATAGATTCTGAGAGGTAAAGATGTCTTACCCAAGGTCAAATCCAGACAAACTGTGTGCATCGAATCCTGTACAAATTGTGTGAAAGAGGCAGAGATGTTCTTTTTTCTTTTCCCTAATATTTTATTACAGAAAATTTCAAATATATGGACAAGTTGAAAGAATTATACATTTAACATTGATGTACTCATCACCTGTATTTACAATGAACCTTTTGCTGTATTTGCCTATCATTTGCTAATTCATTTTATTTTTGGTGCATTTCAAAGGAAGTTATGGATATCAGTACACTTCACCTCTGAACACTCTAGCATGCATATTATTAACTTTAATATTTGTTTATATATTTCTTCTCAGATATAACTTCTATAAAGTGGATTGTACCATTTTTTTTCTTTGTGGATTATACAATTCTTAATTCCACAAGCTCTGACAAATGCATGCACCTACATATCCCAAGTCCCAATTAAATTAGACATTCCCATTAACCTGCGTCCCCTCAGGCCCCTTCTCCATCAACCCCTATCCCGCTCCCCGGATAAAAGCACTGTTCTAAGTTTTTCCTGCCACCTTAGTTTTGTCTGTTCTAGAATTTCATGTAAATGAAATCATACAGTCACCAATACCTTTTAGTAAGTGTCCTTCCATGCTGCCTAATAATTTTTTAATTAACATATAATGTATTATTTGTTTCAGGGGTACAGGTCTGTGATTCATCAGTCTTACACAGAGGATGTTCTTATATAATTTTCTGACCATATGTCTCAGAGATTGTTTAGCTTGGGTGGAGAGGCCTCAAATCAGGGCAGTTATAAAAAGAAAAGTGAGAAGACACGATGTGTGGCTCTTGCACAGATTTGTTCAGTTCTGTCTGGTATGATATTTACTGGGCAGATTCCCACTGCCTCTGTGTGGTGTTTTGTGATTAAATAGATAAATTCTGTGTTTAAAAAAACAAAATAAAAAAACTAATAGTGAGTGAGGAAATCGGTTTATATGTTGGTAAATCTATGTGACAAATATTTTAAATGTCTAATTTGGGGGAGTTTAAATATAAGATGTAACAAAAACCTAGTTTTACTGAAAACATTATTTGCATGAATTACCATTTTTATAGGTTAATAGTTAAATATTGACAGTTTCATGTACCTCAACCTGATAGATAGCAGTAGCTTGGAAAATGGTTGGAGAAATCAGATGGACAGCATTGTAAAGATCTTGTACAGCTCAGGAGAAAGGTAGAGGTAAATCATGTTAGACTTTGTTAAGTACTTATGTTAAAATGTTAAAGGTATATAATTCAAAATAAAAATATATTAAAAATTAAGTGTAATTTCTAAAAGAAAAAAAATTGAATGCATGACTACCTAACCAAAGGGAAAAAAAAGAAAAGAAAAACAAATTTAAAAATCCTGGATCCAGTGGTAGGCAGGAAGGGAGAAAAAAAGGTGACAAAGAGGGGCGCCTGGGTGGCTCAGCCGGTTAAGCGTCTGCCTTCGGCTCAGGTCATGATCCCGGGGTCCTGAGATTGAGCCCCATGTCTGACTTTCTGCTCAATGGGGAGCCTGCTTCTCCCTCTCCCTCTGCCTGCTGCTCCCCCTGCTTGTGCTCTCTCTCTCTGTCAAATAAAATAAATAAAATTTTAAAAAAAGGTGAGAAAGAATAGGCTTAGTAAATGGGCTTTTGAATTTGGTCAGACTTGAGTTCAAAACTTGGCTTTGCTGGCCAATGTCACGGGCAAGTTCCTTACTCAGCTTCATTTGCCTCAGCTATAAAATGGGGCAACAAACTCTTTGCAGGGTGGTTGTAAGCATTACATGAGACAATACATAAAAGTGGATGGCTTTGGCATACAGTAGGTGCTCAGTGAATGTCAGCCGCGCCCTCTCCCCCTTCCTGCCCTGCCCTCACCTTCACCAGTCTACCCTAACCATGCGTGTTCACCTGCAGCCCATGACGGTATTGCTCAAGTCCAATGTCATCATGTACTTGGTAAGCAAGGTAGTAGCCAAGACACTGTATGAAGGCCTGGCCTGGAGCTCTTTGTCAAAGGACCTGCCGTGTCTCTGTTCCTTATGAACTGCATGATATTGGGCAAATGATGAATAAGTCTGTGAATCTCAATTCTTTTTTCATGTGTAAAATTAGTTAACAAGCGTGATATCTAGCTTAGGGCTTTTTCATCAGGATTCAAAAGGGAAGAGTGACGAAAGCTTTGTAAACTACAAAGTGCTCTGTATCGCTATAGGAGAATGTGACCCCTTTGGAAGCCTTAGAACCCATTTCCAGGCCCAGGAAACCCTGGCTCTTGTTCCAGTCACCTCTGGCACTTCCTAGCTCACTGAGAATGAGCCTTCTCCCACACACACCCATTCATTTATGCATTCAGTCTTTCAACACATTTTTGCTGAGCGCCTACTATTTACCAGGCATTGAGCGGGGTCATTGCCTTCAAAGAATGCATGTGGTTTTCAACACTACCAGGCATAGGAATTATTCTGAGTAGCTTGCTGAAAAAAATGATGCCCGTTCCCCCAAAGATTCAGATTCAGTGGTATAGAGTCCAGGAACATGCCCTTCTAAATGAGCAAGCCAGGTTATTCTGATAGGAAAGTCTCTTGGCTCACACTTTGAGAAACGCTGGCCTAGTTCTTCCCGGGAGTCAGAGGGGCTCACCGCTGATCCCCCCTGTGCCTGCCAAGGTCTTCACCCTGCCCAGGCTTTCTATTGAAACTTCAGTGCCAAGAGGGGGCGGCGTGCAGGGCTGTTTGGTGGTTTCATCCTCAGAAATGTACACCTCCTTTACCTCCCCGCTTCCTCCTCAGAGGAAATCAACCTAACAGCAAAACCCCTTAGGCCTGACAGGCCCTGACGGGAGGGCCCTGTCATTAGGAGGAGTGCCATGAAGGGTGTGTTTGTAAGGAGGGCACCCCAAGACTTCCCACAGGGGCGACCAGCTGCACTTGTTCTTTGAGCCTGTTTTGACCATGGGCCGTGACCGGGACCAGAGTCCATGTGCTGATGGACTCTGACCAGCATTTCTACCCTGCTCAGATGTCGTGTCTCCAGCCACGTTAGCTCAGCATCTGGCCCTGGGCCGCCTGGGTTGTGATGTTCTGCCTTCACTATCCTCAGAGGTGATCAACGATTCTGCGTCTTGGTTTCACTGGACTCAGAGAGAGGAAGCCACCAGGTTCTCCCAGTATAGGAAACCCTGCAGGAGCACATGCACAAGCGCGTGACATGTCCTCGTGTTTGCAGGGACCCCGCACCAGTGCGATGCACAGAAGCCTGAGGTCCAGTGCTGAGGCCCGCAGGTTCCCAGCCCACAACAGGCAAGTTTCTCTTTAGGGAGACAGTTCTCAATCCATTGACTGTTAGACTGGAAAGGGCTTTAGAAATTATCTAATAGATGGACTAGCCTACCCCTGCCACCCCCTCTCCATTTTATAGTTGTAAAAACTGACGTGTGGAGGAAGAAGTGACTCCTTGTGTTCGTTCAGGTCACAGTCCGACACTAACGTGCACCCCATCGTCAGGACCGGTTAGACCCGAGGCAGACACGCATAAGGTAGCGCACAGCAAGGTGCAGACAGGGGCAGAACCCTAGGGACGGGAGGAGGCAGCCTCAGAAATTTGCAGACAGCCTGTGTCCTGGCGTCACTGAGAGTCACTTCGATGTCATTAGTGCTCCTGGTTCTAAAAAGTACAGAACGTCTTTCTTTCCATACGATCTCATTTACTTTCAGAATAGTCTTGGAATTCCAGAGGGGCCTGGATAATTCTCCCCTCCCGCGTGCATGCCTGGGAAATCAGCATGCGGGACAGAGCTCACTTGATTTGCCCATGGCTCTATGGCCAGGACTTCGAACCCAGGTCCTGACTGCCTGCTCCTTGCTCTGTATCCCTAGTTGCCCTCCCATGAAGAGCCATTTTGTCAGCATAGAAGGGCAGTACCCCTCCCCTTGGGGAAGAAGTGGGGAACAAAAGGTGCATCCCCTTGGGTAGAACCCTTCTCCTAAGGTGGAGGCATCTCCTGATTTTGTCTCCATGGCAGATGCCAGAGATCTGGCAGAGAACGTCAGGGCAATGGCAGGAGATTGCCACCTTCGGAGGAGAACGCCTGGGCTCTGACCACGTGCCGGGGCCATGCCACCGTCAGTTCCACTCATGGGATTTTGGGGGGATAGCCCTCAACTCTCTGTCTACTCTTCCCCCTCCACTGAGCTTTTTCATTACAACATGACCCCCACATTGAGTTTTCTTATTCTTTTTTTTTTTTTCTCAACATCCATGAGAATGTCGTCTTCTTCCCATCATCTACCCTAAGAAAATACCCTGGAACAGAAACCAAATAAATAGAAAGGAACAGTTCAAGGGATTTGTATCCTAGCCTGCCACTACCCTTTCTGGGCCTCAGGTGTTCCAGCTGTTTGGTGAGAATGACAAAACATGCCCTTGGCATCTCCAAGGGCCAATGTAAGACTCAAATGTGAGCATAAATATGAAAGAGGCATGAAAATGTAGCATGCCATATAAACACGAGCATCACAGGTTAACAGCCATGATCATTACGACAATAAATCCTCAGCTCCCAGAAGCTTTCTACTAACCAGGTACCCTACAGAACTCTCTTCCAGAAGGCAAATGATGGCAAATCAAGCCGATATCAAGAATTTACCTTTTGATAAAGTAACTTCTGTCCTGTGCAGTTCTTCAGCCCTTTCTTCTTCCCTTTCTTTATCTACATTATCACCTTGAGACTTGGTCTTCTGGAAAAAATCACCTTGAGGGCCTTTAAAATCCCTGTTCATCAAAGAAAGCATCAACCATTACGGTGGGGAGAAAGTAAAGCGGACCTTTCAGAAAGATATTGAACAAGAGTTTTCAGAACAAAACTTGGTTACTTAGAAAGCTCAATTTACCAGAACAATTCGTTTCATGAATGTTCATGAACACTCTCCTTAGTCAGTTATGCTGCATTGTTACCTCCAAAAGCTCTCCAATAAATGTTTGTTGAGTTGGATTGAACTCCACAAACCTTGTCTTCTCACTCACTAGGGCTGGAGAAGGATGAAGAATGGAACCGAGCCAAGGTCCTCCAGACTGTGCTCCTTGTAGTGAGCTGGGGATTCCCCTCTGCCACTGGCAAGGTCCTGGTGGGCAGCATTCTAGAGCCATCATCCCATGAAGCCCTGAAAAAAACCCAGTAATCTTGGGGTATAGCAACAGCCCAATTTCTTCTTGGTAACTGAAACCAATCACCTGAGCTAGTTATGGAACCTCCTCTGCCTGTTGGTTCAGTGACAAGAGAAACCCCAAATGGCCGGGGCGGGGTGTGTGTGTGTGTCAGCTTCCAACTGCATGGAACCATGGCTGTGTATCTTCCCTCGTGCAAGTGTTCCTCCGTTGGGAACTAAGGCCTCAGAATCTGCCAAGACCAAGAGAATGTGCACACTAGAAAAAATTGTATAAATGTATTTTTATTTATTTATTTATTTATTTTTAAAGATTTTATTTATTTATTTGAGACAGAGAGAATGAGAGACAGAGAGCATGAGAGGGAGGAGGGTCAGAGGGAGAAGCAGACTCCCCGCC
>NW_028039318.1:0-487 GCF_054177405.1 Leptonychotes weddellii | reverse complement strand
GTAATCTTTTTAACCAAGGTTATGGGAACAATCGAATAGCTATATGCGAAAAGAAAAATATAAAACAACAAAAGAACTATCTACACTTCTCACCATATGCAAAATGTACTCAAAATGAAGCACAGATCTAAATGTAAACTGTAAAATCATAAAACTGCTTTAAGAAAGCACAAGAAAATGCCTCTGTGACCTTGAGTTAGGTAAAGATTTCTTACATATAACTTCAGAGCCATGATCCATGAAGAATAAATTGATAAACTGGACTTCACCAACTTTAGAAACTCCTGCTTTCAAAAGACATTTTTAAGAAAAAGAGAAGATAAGGAGGCGGAGCAAGATGGCGGAGGAGTACGAGACCTGGATTTCATCTCCTCTCAGGAATTCAGCTGGATAGGGATCAAACCATTCTGAACACCTACAAACTCAAGAGGATAGGGATCAAACCATTCTGAACACCTACAAACTCAACAGGAGATCGAAGAAAGGA
>NW_028039317.1:0-487 GCF_054177405.1 Leptonychotes weddellii | reverse complement strand
TTCCCTCTCTCGCTGTCTCTCTCCCTGTCAAATAAATAAATAAAATCTTTAAAAAAAAAAAAAAAAGACGGGTTATCTGAAATAATGCATAGCACATGGAGACCTTCACACCTTTGACAACGAGCCGTGAGTTGTGATTTGTGGTACCACTACAAACCAGTAAAGGACAGCAACGGCAAACACTTATGTAACACTAAACAATGAAGCTTAATTGTTATTTCAAGTTGTAAATAAAGGACTGACTTTGTTATATGTAAAGGTATTTACTGCAAAGTAATTTTATTATGTTACTAGTTCTGATAGGCTAGATTTAAACAGTACAGTCTTAACCCAAAACAGCATGTATAATTAATTTGACCATTCATCATTTCAGAATCAGTTTGTTCTTACAGAACTTAGAGAGAAAGAAGTAGAAATGAAAGATTTTTCTGCAGCTAGGCTGGGAGCACTTAACAAACAAAATATTTTCTCACCCTCTAGTCTGCCT
>NW_028039316.1:0-487 GCF_054177405.1 Leptonychotes weddellii | reverse complement strand
TATTAGCAAGTGAATGAATTACCATAAAGCTAAGAATTCACTGGAGACAACTGTATCTAAGCATTAGAGCCAGAAGGACCACAGGGACTATGTACTCGTCATTCTGTAGGTGAGAAAACTGAAACACTGAATGGTTTCACGATTCAGAGAGCTGTACCCGTAATGGGGATTAATGAAGTGTCCCGGGGGATTTCTACCAATCGTTGGGTTGAATCAATTTCAACCCAAATTGAGAGTCAATGGAGTAATTTGGGGAATTTCTACATTAAACTAGAAAATCAATTGCCTATAGTATATTAGCTAGCATCTTGGGTAAAGTTCAAGTGCGTTATCAAACCAGTTTTGAACCCACTCCAAATGCCTTGGCCTCTAAGCTGCTACAGTCAGTATTGTCATAGCACAAGTCCTGCCGTATTAGCCAGAGTGCAAATGCCCATTTAAAAATTACTCATCCTGGGCGCCTGGGTGGCTCAGTCGGTTGAGCGAC
>NW_028039315.1:0-487 GCF_054177405.1 Leptonychotes weddellii | reverse complement strand
CCCTTCCCCAGGGCTGGGTGACAAGACAACAGTCTTGCTCCTGCCACAGAACGGCGTCCTGGAGGTTTTCTGAATGTATCTCTCACTCAGGGCTCTGCTGTTTTCCCAGGCTGTGCCTGAGGCCGGGCCCCTACCCCCTTTCTAGTCAATTCTGTTCACTCCTCAGAGTTAAGCACAGGCCGCCTCCTCCCCCCTGGACCTCTTTCCGGACCCCTCCTCCTCCCCCAGAGTATGAAGAGGGCCCAGGGGCCTCGGCTGCTGTGTCACACCTTCTTGGTGTCGGCTTCGCTTCTCCACCTGCAGAGGGCCTGCCTTCACACGGCGCCCAGGTCAGCCCCCAGGTCGGCCCCCAACTCGGCCCCCAGGTCGGCCCCCAGGTCGGCCCCCAGGTCAGCACCCAGCTCGGCACCCAGGTCGGCCCCCAAGTCGGCGCCCAGCTCGGCCCCCAGGTCGGCCCCCAGCTCGGCCCCCAGCTCGGCTCCCAGCT
>NW_028039314.1:0-487 GCF_054177405.1 Leptonychotes weddellii | reverse complement strand
TTGATCCCTATCCAGCTGAATTCCTGAGAGGAGACGAAATCCAGGTCTCCTACTCCTCCGCCATCTTGCTCCGCCCCCGACAATGCTCTTAATATAGGCTATTAATACAGGGAGGTCTGTTGTTCCCCAGCTAACAAAATGCCTTGAAGGTACTAATTGTAAATTTAAATTGTACTTCCAAAGCCTAGAACCTTTATCATTGTGGGGACTGCTGTCCTGCCTCCTGCTCATGTCACTGAGGGGCTGGGAGTTCCTGGGAAGACTCCACACCACGAGCCTCCTGGTGGTTCATGGTGATGCTGCTGATATCATGTCCCCCCTTGTCCCATCCAGCGTGAAGATGGGTCCATCCTGAACACGGATGAGAGCTGTAGGATGTGGGCGCTCTAGGCGAGCATGATGGGGAAACTGGCAGAGCCCATGGTACTAGTCTTCCCAGGTAGAAACATCTTCCACATCACCATCTTCCCGTTCACATGCCTAGCCT
>NW_028039313.1:0-487 GCF_054177405.1 Leptonychotes weddellii | reverse complement strand
ATTGAGAGCAGTGCTTTTCAGTTCCCCTTAAATGACCCAGCGCTATGTCTTTTGTTAATAAACACGTGTGTGCATGAGCATTTGGCTAATAACGGGAACTGTTTGCCATCGATGTTTTCCCTTGAACAGCAAAGTGAGCCATTGTGAGCTAAACTGCAGCAGTGACATTTACAATAATAAGTTTATAAGAACAATTGCTCCCTTGCCTGTTTTGCTAATATAGCATAATAGAGACTATTTAAGATGATTTGATCAGTAAACTGACAATTTGAAGGAATGGTCAGAAAGGAGAGTGAAAAGAAATGTCTGAGATCCTGAATTTGCAACCAGATTAAAAGTAGCCTGTGAGAATATCTACCATTTATTTTGGGGTGTGCCGTACACCAGTCACTTTCTTTTTTTTTTTTATTCTTATGTTAATCCCCATACATTACATCATTAGTTCTAGATGAAGTGTTCCATGATTCATTGTTCGTGCATAACACCC
>NW_028039312.1:0-487 GCF_054177405.1 Leptonychotes weddellii | reverse complement strand
AAAAAAAAAAAAGAATGTACTGAGTCCAATACAGGTTTAGAGAAAGGAAGTGCTAAAGAATGATGGTGGTAAATCAAAACCAAGTGATCGTATTAAACATCTCCAACTTTGGGACAAATCGGTATCACTTGCCTCCTGAGATGATACATTGAGAAGGACACATCACATTAGTACTATTCCTGCCTAAACAGTACAACCTAAATCTAATCATGAGGAAACATCAGTGAGGAACATCCTACAATAAATGACCTGTGTTCTTCAGAAATATAAAAGTCACAAAAGACACAGAAACTCTGAGGAATCATTCCAGTTTGTAAGAGACAAAAGAGACCTCACGAATAATTGCAAAGCATGATCTTTGTAGATGGAACATTTAATTTAACCATGGACACCAAATGAACATGTATCAGAATTACCCATTATCCAGGGTACTGATGACCTGCCAAGTCATAGTGTCTAATGAGCCAGAAGCAGATGAAAGTGCTAC
>NW_028039311.1:0-487 GCF_054177405.1 Leptonychotes weddellii | reverse complement strand
AAGGCATTCAGCATCATCAAGACCTGCTTGGGGTTAAGGAGGATACAAGGTGTAGGGTAGACCAAGAAGACTGATACATATAATCTTCCTGCTTCACAGGTTTATGCATATAATTAGGTCCATACTACTACAGGAAGTTGGGGGAATTCTGAGTCCAGTTACTAAGAATTCATATAGAAAAACAGACCCTAGTTTATCACACTGATGGCCACAATGGTGTAGCTGTGACAAGCCATGACATAGGCTCTGTAGATGACACACATATATACCTGGGGTAGATGCCAGGCCGTAAATGGTCTGACAGCAGGCTTTCATTTTATAGACAACATAGTTCAGCCATCAGCATCCGGGGCTCTCTGCAAGCTCTCTAAGGAGGAAGAAGGAAAACTCGAGGGGGCATGGTTCTTAAAGCTGTGAAAACTTCTCAGCCTACTATTACCAAGCTCCAACCAAAATATCGAGAACATGATTTTTCTTTTTTTTTTTT
>NW_028039310.1:0-487 GCF_054177405.1 Leptonychotes weddellii | reverse complement strand
CCTTAAATAAGTCTTGTCTTTCTCAAAGCCTATGAGGTAAAGGTGTGGGCAACATAATCACCGAAATTTGGCATTTTATGATTGTAGAAATTCTACTCCGTATCATCACAGATACACCTAGATTTCCTCCATCACCAGAAGGTAAAAAAGAAAGTCTACAATCAACTTAAAGAGCAGGCACCATAAGGAGACACTAGCAAGTGTGTTAGGGCTTTTAATCAGCAGAATTCAATATGGTAACTGTGAATGGCTTGTAGAGTCTTTGATTTCTAGTTTATCTCCTTAACTAGATGCGTACCATAAATGACTTGACTTTTAGTTTGTCGGCAAGAATAGACAAGGTTAATTAAATAATTATAGACAGTAAATGTTTACTGAAAGCGAGGCAGACATGAAGCAAAACAATAGGAGAACAACCCAACCCCATCCAAAGCTCTGAGGCTCCTTCACCCAATGGTAGGGAGAAAGTCCATGCATTTTACAGCTC
>NW_028039309.1:0-487 GCF_054177405.1 Leptonychotes weddellii | reverse complement strand
CCCTATCCAGCTGAATTCCTGAGAGGAGACGAAATCCAGGTCTCCTACTCCTCCGCCATCTTGCTCCGCCCCTCTCATAGATTTTAAGTTTATTAAATAATTCATTATCCAGGAAATAGCATCACCCTCAGACCCACCAAGCCGAGCCCCTTCCCTAGGACAGTTCCCTCAGAGGACTCTAGGCTTTGGATTCCCTTCACTGAAATTTTCTAAGTCTCCCTCCAGTATCTTGAACTATCTGGAGTTGGCCATTCTGGCAAAGGGCCCTAAGATTGAACCTGGTCCTAAATGGATCCTGGTCACCAGAAACACCTACATCAAAACCTTTGTCTCACTCCAATGACAGGGACTGGCTAAGACCTGGAACTTGGCCAGGACCAGACCCTATTTGGGTCTCTGCTAGAAATGCCTTCTACAGATTTTAAAAGTCCCCTTCCAGTGGCTGGGACTGCCTGGAGCCAGTAGTTCCTGAAAGCAGAGTACCTTA
>NW_028039308.1:0-9775 GCF_054177405.1 Leptonychotes weddellii | reverse complement strand
GGGTTATTAGAAAGGATGCAAGTGAACAGCCAGCTGAAGAGGTCCACGGGGCGAGGTCTGGGCAGGTGCCGAGCACAGGAGCTCCGAAGTGCGTGGCGCTCGGTGCGCCATCCCCGTGTGGACGTGTTCACCACCCGGAAACTCTCCACACCGCTCCACTTAGGAATTGTAGGGAGGTTCCGTTATGCAGGCGTGAGCGATGAAATGTTTGGCAGTTGATTTATCCAGTCTCCAGCCTCTCTCCGAGCCTGGCATCGGGGGGTGGGACCAAAGCTCCCGCCCTCTGGTCACAGGGTTGGTTCCCCAGCACGCAGCTCCCAGCCTGAGCTGGACGGGGGCTGCCCAGAGTCACCTCCTGGGCATAAACTCATCTGTGCTCGGAAGGGGCTCATGAGCCACAAGATTGCAAGGGTTTTAGGAGCTCAGCGCCAGCAACAAAAACAAAGTCCAAAGATCCAGTCCTTCTGGGTCAGTCTCATACACCACTATAGGAGCAGCAGTCGAGGACCTGGGCCTCAGTGGCCCAGTGGTGTTCCACTCACCATCATATGGGCTGGGAACCGGACAGGCTTCCAGCCAGGGACTTGGTGATCAAGGACGGGGTTGGAAGATGGTTGGGAACCTCATTTTCTGAAAGCTTTTTAAAAATTATTTCTGTGCTCTTTGTTAGAAAAATCCTGATGAAAGAGAGTCTAGCCTGTTGTAGCACTTACTGCTTCTGTCCTTCACGGGCATCAGTTGTGTTTCCCTGCCTCACATAAAGGGCTCTAGAACCATGTTTCCAGTCTGCTAGCTAGTGTTGGGGTCACAGTATCCGAGGTTCGGGCCTGTGGTTTAGTGTCGGTATAGTGAAATTTTTAATCTGTTTTCTCCTTGTCTTTTCAGGAAAATATCTGAATGTAGTCAGAGAGTGTGGTCACGATGTCACCTGCCCAGTGGCCAAGGAGATCATCTACACTTTGAAGGAGCGAGCATATGTTGAGCAAATCGAGAAGGCTTTTAACTACGCCAGCAAGGTCCTGCTGGCCTTCCTGATGGAAGAGAAGGAGCTCGTGGCGCACCTGAGGTGAGCTGTCTGCCTTCTGCCTTCTAGCTCGGCTCGTGGAACCCTCCTGGCGTCTGACCAAGGCCAGAAACTTACTCTTAGTGGCTCTGTTTTGTGGACAGAAACACAAGCATGCTGCTAGGTTGTCTCCAGCCTGAGAACCTTGCACAGTTGTGACCCTGCCACCTTGGTCCTGCTACCCAGAGCCCAGTGGGGCCATGTCTGCCTGTGTCACCTTGGGGTGACACAGCTTGCCCAGTCTTGCCCCCGGTCCAGGGCCACCAGCCCTTTCTGAACACAGCGGTCCCTCACCTGTGCCTAAGAGCTGTTCGTTTCTGCTCATTTGTGAAGCTGACCGTTTCTCCCCTTTCTAATGTACTTCTCTGGTCTATGGCCATACCACCCTGAACACGCCTGATTTCGTCTGGTCTCAGAAGCTGAGCAGGGTCGGGCCTGCTTAGGGGAGCGCTGCTGGGCGAGGAGCTTGGCTCGTCCTCCCTGGGCTGCGCTGCCCAAGGCCCACCTGGCCCCACCTCATCATCCAAACTGCTGGTTGTGTTGGGAGCCCTTCGTCTGCACGCAGCTCTTCCTTGTCAGCCGTCTGTCAGTTTTCCCAAGTCTAGGCCACTCTGCAGGTCCCACAGCCGCGCTGGTGACCCCTGTGCCCCCACCCTCTCTGTAGGTCCATCAAGCGCTACTTCCTGATGGACCAGGGGGACTTCTTTGTGCACTTCATGGACCTCACCGAGGAGGAGCTGAAGAAGCCAGTGGACGACATCACGCCCACCCGTCTGGAGGCTCTGCTGGAGCTGGCCTTGCGCATGAGCACTGCCAACACGGACCCTTTCAAGGATGACCTCAAGGTGGGTCGGGGCCTGGGGCTGGGGGAGTGCCCTTCAGACCCACCAACCTGCGTCCAGATAGGTTGGGCAGCTGCCTGAGCAAGACGGCCATGAAACCCCAGGAGAACCCAACTCCTGATGGTGATGCCGCAGCTTACCCTTGAGCAACACGGGTGTGAGCTGCGCAGATCCGTTTACACACAGATCTTTATCGATAAATGCAGTACAGTGACATAAATGTATTTTCTTTTTTATTAACAGTTCCTGTTCTGTAGCTTACTTTATCATAAGAGCACGGTACATGTTATGATGTACAAAATACGTGCTCGTCACGTGTGTCAGGCTCTCGGTCAGCAGTAGGCTATTCATAGTTAGGGATACGGGCGGTCTGCAGGTCCCCGTGGACTTTCAACTGAACCAACGGGTTGGCGCCCCAGCCCCAACATTGTTCACGGTCAGCCTACTGTTTTCCACTAAGTATGCCGCTCTTTCGGCTGGGTCCTGGCACTTGTGGTAAAATTATAAATCTGAAGGGATTTAGGCTTTGCTGTGTAGTTTCTCGTTTACTCCATCGGGCATCTTAAAAATGATCTCTCTGCACTTTTTGCTTTGGTGGAAAGTGGCTGAGGCTTTATTGGCAGACACTTGTTTTGTAAGCCAGCCTTCAGGATGCAGAGTCTACGTCAGAGGAAGCTACCTCAGTCCCAGACTTGCTTCTCCAGCTCGTGGGGCAGCTGGGCTGGGGCAGCGGTCAGGATGTGACGCTTTTTTCTTTGTCTTTCTCAAGATCGATCTGATGCCTCATGACCTCATCACTCAGCTCCTGCGGGTTCTGGCCATCGAGACCAAGCAGGAGAAGGCGATGGTCCATGCCGACCCCACTGAGCTCACGCTGAGCGGCCTGGAGGCCTTCTCTTTTGACTATGTTGTTAAGTGGCCTCTGTCACTGATTATCAATAGGTGAGCATTGATCTTTCTGGCGCCAGCTGCCCTGGACACAATTCCAGGTTTGCCCGGAAGGCAGGATTGTATCCACTCTGCAGACCGTTCACAGCAGCTGTCCACGTCCACTTCTGTGCGGGGTGGGTTGCCTGGCTGCCTGGTGGCCAGGGAGCAGAACGGCATCAGCGATGTCAGAGCCTCGGCCACTGTGTGCCGTGAGCCTCACGGTGTCTGAGGCCAGCAGCGCCCACCAGGTGTCGGTCACCTTTTCCTTCTTGCAGGAAAGCCCTGACCCGCTACCAGATGCTCTTCAGACACATGTTCTACTGCAAGCACGTGGAGCGGCAGCTGTGCAACGTCTGGATCAGCAACAAGGCCGCCAAGCAGTACTCGTTACACTCGGCAAAGTGGTGCGTCTGTTCTGCACGCTCAGGTGCTCCCCTCAAGGCAGGAGCGTTTCACTCTTCACCCCTTTAGAAAGGCAGCTTGTCATACAGCTCTGTAGCTTTTCGACCCGTGACGAGTTTCACATTGCAGCGCGGGGCCGTGGCTGCCCACGGTAGACGTGGCTCTGTCCCTCAGCTGTTGGTGCGGACGTGCGGGTGGTCGGGTCTGTCAGCGTGAGCCCTGTGAGGCTTGGGGGTGCTTGTTCGCTCCCACCAGCGCGCACGCTGGTCGGTGACACCGGGTGGTGTGTGTGCCTGTGTGGGGGCGCTCAGCGCAGGGCACCCTGACAGCGGGGCGGGGGGCCCGCGGCTGCCCCAGCGGTGACCCTCCTTGTGCTCGCTCAGGTTTGCCGGTGCCTTCACTCTGCGACAGCGGATGCTCAACTTTGTTCAGAACATTCAGTATTACATGATGTGTGAAGTGATGGAGCCAACGTGGCACATCCTTGAGAAAAACCTGAAGTCTGTGAGTTTGAACTTAATACGGCATAACACTTAAAAGGCTCTACGCCAGCCGGGTTGCACCAAGTAGGTTCTTGTGAAGGGAACGTAGTGGGCCGGATGTCGGGGGGTTAGTGCAGTGCTTGCCCCGGGCTGGGGAGGAGGAGACCGCAAAGCCCTCCGTACACGGAAGCGGGTTCTTTGTGAACACAGCAAAGGTGTGCGCGAGTGAGACTGGGGTGTGGGGGGGTTCCCCTGAGGTGGTGCGGAGAGCCTTGGGGTTGGGGTGGCTCTGCGCCCCCCACCCCCATCCCAGCACCCCTGGGGCCTGTCAGCAGGTCCCAGAAGCCTGAAGGGACGGCAGCCGTGGAAGAACCAGAACCGTGGCCTTTTGGCGGCATGTTTAGCATTTTTTTGTGGGGGTATTTTGAAGTTTTCTCTCAAAAGCCGTGGGGTCATTTAAGGAAAGGAAACAAAAGAGAAGTACACAGAGCAGCAGCCTGGCCCACATGGGGTCTGGTCTCCTCGCAAAGTCGTGCCGAAGGCCAAGGCAGGTGCCGTCTCTCCACGCAGGCGTCCAACATCGACGACGTGCTGGGTCACCACACGAGCTTCCTGGACAACTGTCTGAAGGACTGCATGCTGACCAACCCCGAGCTGCTCAAAGTCTTCTCCAGGCTCATGTCCGTGTGCGTCATGTTCACCAACTGCATGCAGGTGCGCTACCACGCAGCCCGCCCGCCTTCTGCCCGCCCTGTGCGGGGCTGTCTGTCTGAGCCCCCTTCCGCCGTCGTGGGCCGGGACCAGCAGCTGCAGCATCTCTGTCCCCAGCCCTTTTCTGGGCGCCGGGTGTTCTTTTTGTCCAGTTCAAGTTATTTGATTCAGTTACAAGCAGCTGCCTAAAATGCTGATACAGAAAGTAAGTATTGGGAGGCAGAGGGGGTGACACAGGGTTCACCAGGACTCCAGGGCGTGCAAGGTGGTCGCCAGCCTCTGGGGGATAGGAGCCTGGGAGCCAGATCCGTATGGGGCTCGCCGTGGGGAGACGCTGTCTTCAGAAGACTGTTGACGAGCCCTCCGACAGGCACCCTTGGAAGCCATGTGGGCACAGGTGCAGCTCCCCGAGTTCACGTCTGCTGTCCCCACATCTGCAGATGGCGCCTCAGCTGTGTGGTGGCACATAGTCCACTTGGGTTCCTTGAAACTAACAACAGCATTTCTTCCTGACCCCAAGAGATTTACGCAGAGCATGAAGTTGGACGGTGAGCTGGGCCGGCTGATGTTGGAGCATGGCACGATGCTGGGGCCGCCCACGGAGGCCGAGCGGGCGGAGGAGCGTGCCCGCAAGGAGCTCACTAGGAAGGTGTGCAGCCTCCGGCTTCGTCCAGCAGGCCCGCTGCAGCCCTCCATTCTGTTGTCCCTTTGATCAAAAAAAGTTCATCCTAATTAGGTTCCAAACATGAGCTAGAGGATCTCTTCTCCAAACTTGTCCAAACCTCAGCCCCACTGTGCTCGAGGGTGAGGCCACAGTTCCCCGGAGCAGGGGTTGGGGTGTCTGCAGAGGGCCTGCCACGCAGCAGGCACGGGGCCGTGGGCCCTGCTGTCACTACAGAGTCCAGCCTTAACTAGAAGGGCGAGGTGTCTCCGCCTTCTTTGAGGGGATGCGGGGAGGGGCATGGGCCCTGCAGCACCAGGCCCAGCTCTTGAGGGAGCTCAGGCCCGCACTCCCGTGTCTACTCCCTTTGCTGAGAGGGAGCCAGGAGAAAATGCTGCATTCCCTTGAAAATCTGAGCCACGTAAAGAATCCATGAGGTGCATGGACTTGCTGCTTCCTTGTGGTGGGAGCAGGGCAGGGCGCCAACTGCCCAAATTGAGCATGTCTCTGTGTTCCGCAGTCTCAGGAACTTTTATGATGCCTTAACTTTTATCACATGAAAACTTGCCCAAATCCCTTCTATTTAAAAAAAAGGGGGTGGTGGGGAGGGAGGCCGAGCTGGTAGGGAGCAGTGCCAAGGTGGGGCTAGAGGCACTCACGGTGCGCGACCGTGTCTTCTAGTACCTGGCTGAGCACGTGGACGCCCCTCAGCTGACCTCCAGCTTCGAGGCCACCATCAACAAGTTTGATAAGAATTTCTCGGCACATCTGCTTGACCTTCTGGCCCGACTGAGCCTCTACAGCACCAGCGACTGTGAGCATAGCATGGCCAGCGTCATCTCCAGGTGGGTGCGGATGGCCTCCTGCCACGGCTGCCATGGGCACCATCCTGTCCCTGTGTGGCCGGGAGTCCCGGGCTTCCCCCGTGCGCCCCCCGCCCCCCGCCGTCACCACACAGCTTTGGGCCGCCCCAGGGAGGGAGTGACTGAGGCGGGGTCTGCTTGGATGTGCGGGCGTTCGTCCCTCACCTCCTGTGCTGCTGCTGGTCACTGCTCACTCCCTGAAGTGACAGATGCACGTGTGCGGTGGTTTGTGTTCACTCGTGAGTGTGTGCACCAGTGACCGTCTGTGCCCCTGGCGCTGGTCCCTGTCTGTGGGCCGAGCTGGCTCAGGCTCGCCCAACGCTTTGCTCCCTGAGCCAGGACCCAGGACGCTGGAAGGGCCCCCCCAGCCCCCAGCCTTGGGCCGTGCATGGCGGCAGCATCACCCCGTTTTCAGATGAGCAGCCAGGAGGCAGGCAAGGGAAGACAAGACCAGCGGTGCTGCTCAGGCCAGGAAGTCACTGGGAGCCAACAGTGGGGGTCATGGCAGCGCTTACTAAAGCCTCCTGTTTGGGCCCTTGGGGCTGGCTGTGCCTTGTCACCACTCTTAGGAGGTGTGACGGAGCATTCCTGGTGACTCTGGGAGGGCCCGTTGGGGAGGACAGTGCAGGAGCGTGAAGACAGGTGCAGGGGGCCAGCAAACTGGTCAGCCAGTTTGTGGTTCTGGGGCCAGCAGGTTTCCATGACCTGTGGAGCCCGGCAGTGTCCTGGACGCCCCGCTCTACAGAGGGGAGGCAGTGGGTCAGCTGATTTCCGGATTGGGGTGGGGGTGTCCTTGCCTGGGAAGGTGTCAGACGGACGTCTGATGTCCTAAGTACAGGGCCTGGGAGGTGCCTCCAGCCTGTGGCACCCTTGGGCCCTTGTGCCAGGTAAGGCGGGCCCCAACATCCAGGGGCCGGGGAGGGCTGCCAGGGAGGTGGGTGGGGGGTGGGGGACAGCTCTTCTGCTGGGGTTTTAGCAGAGAAACCGAAGCTATGCTTCTGCTTAAACCCCTAATTAGGAGTTTTGGTTGTTCCGCTTTCAGTTTGCATGTGTGTTTAGGTTCTGACGTCAGTGTTGCTTGAACCAGGGAGGGCTGTGTGGGTGGGTGTTCCTCGCACCTGGTGCAGAGCCGGCCCTTTGCCTGTGGGGTCGATCAGTTGCCTGGCGTGGCACCGCAGGGAGGGCACCTCTGCACCTGGGGCATCTGCATGGGAGCCCAGCCCCTCTCCTCCCGCAGACTGGACTTCAATGGCTTCTACACGGAGCGCCTGGAGCGTCTTTCTGCAGAGAGGAGCCAGAAGGCAGCCCCCCAGGTGCCTGTCCCACGGGGCCCCCCAGCATCAGCGCCCAGGGTCGCTGTCACCGCACAGTGAGGCTGCAGGTGCTGTGGAGAAATGAGTTCAGAACCTTTTACTGGAATAGCGCTGAACCACCCGTTGTTGCTGTTTAAATATAAAGTCTGAATGTTGTCCCTGTGTGCTGCTCTCGTGTCTCGGGGTCCTGGGTTCTGCTCTGCAGCAGCTGCCCAGACCCGAGCGGGCGTCTGCACGGCTGTGCTCTGTGAGCTTCCTTCAGTTGAGCAGGGTCACTTTTTAAAATGTTTCTGTTCTCAAATAAAGAGAAGTGAAAACATATGGCATTTGAGCAACATGAAGATAATTTCCAAAATGCCATGCAGGGGACGGAGTCCAGGTGTCCACAGCTGGTCAGGTACACAGGCCTGGACTCCCAGAAATCCACTGTTGTGCTAGGCTGGGCTCTGGGCATTAGGGGGCAGCACGGTCCTCGAGCTGTCGCAGGGCCGGGCCAGAGGGTGGGGGAGTCCTCAGGAGCACCTGCCCGCCCAGCCCAGCTGCCCGCCTGCAGAGGTGCTGGGTGGAACCTGACCCCGGCCCGCCCCACACCTGTGACTCCCGCCATGCTGCCCACCTGCCAGAGGTCATGTGTCACTGTCCCAGTTGAGCTCTGACCACCTGCTCTGGGGGGGGGGGTGTCCTCCTGGGGGGCAAGGAGGAATGAGAGCCAGAAGCAGCCTCCCGGAGGCAGCCTGGGTCCCCCCTTGCGGCTGGGGTGTGGTCACTCGGCCTGGCCGCTGCCTTGCACAGGAAACACCGTGGAGCTGGGGGCTCCCCTTCAAGCCACAGGCGTTTTCCTCTTCCAATCTGCAGCGTGTGCAGCCATCGTGGCCAGAGCCCCAGCATTGTGCAAACCTCGTGCTGAGCAGAGGAACCCGTCGGACCCTGGCTTGTGGCCCTCCTGCCCTGCTCTGAGACCCAGAAACCTTGTGTCCCCATCCTGGGCTCCGGGCAGCAGGCTTGCCCATTGCACCTCAGGGCTGCAGGTGGTGAGGGGGGAGGGGTGGGACAAGAGGTGCATTTGGGGGGCTGCGTGGGGTCCTGTGTCCTAGGAGCAGGCCCGTGCTGGTCCTGGCTGCCAACGCTAGCTGCCCGCGGGCAGTCTGGTCCGGGGCCCACGGAGCGTGTGCGTCTGTGGCAGCTTTGGTTTCTGCCAGTACGGGGCTTTAGCCTTTTACTTTCTGTTTTAAAATAATTGCAACATACAAGGAAGGAAGGGAAGATGGAGACGGCTGGGGGCGTGGGGTCTCACCTTGTTTCATCACAGGAAGTGGTACGTAAGGGGGACAGAGCACGTGTTCAGACCATTTCTACACCTCTGTCACCTCTGCCTGAGATGCCTCAAGGTCGGCTAGCCCGTCCTGCCTTTGGTTTTTATGCCATCTGCTTTGGGGGAAATAAGGGTCTGTTAGACTTTGACCTCTGGCCTGCACTGTGCTGCCCACAGGCTCTCACTTAGACTGATGCCCTCACCTCAGGGAGCTTGTCCAGGACGCAGCTCCGGAGCCACGTGGTTCGGCTGCAGGCGGTCTGGGACCCCTGGTGACGCACCCACCGGAGAAGCCTGGGTGCCAG
This sequence comes from Leptonychotes weddellii, assembly GCF_054177405.1. Lineage (NCBI taxonomy): Eukaryota > Metazoa > Chordata > Mammalia > Carnivora > Phocidae > Leptonychotes > Leptonychotes weddellii. The sequence goes on along the minus strand of NW_028039308.1, from coordinate 891 downwards.
GCCACAGTGGGGGCGGCCCCACCCTGCAGAGCAGAGGCACCAGGGTGCGGTGTGGGGAGCTTTCTGTTCCCCAGGAAGTCTGAGGGCACATCTGCACCTGAGCACCCCCCTGCCACGCCCCCAGACAGAGCCTGGTCCGAACCACTGCCCCACCACCTGGCCAGAGGCCCCTGGGCCGGGCGGAGCCTGGGCTTCCTCACCTGCACCAAGCGGCGTGCAACCTTGCAAGGAGGGGCTCAGCTTAGTCTGTCCGCCAACCCCCTCCGTTAATTCGATCCACATTTACGAAGTTTTTTCCACGTGCTGGACACCGGGCGCTGTTCAGGGGCCCCCAGGGGCCCAGTAGTAGACGCGGGAAAACCCAAGAGCGAGCCCCAGGCCGGCGGCCGGGGGCGAGGCGCCCCTCCCCAGCGGGTGTCCAAGCCCCGCCCCTGCCGGCGTCGGAGGGACCGATAGGCTGCGGGCCGGGGGCTGGTCTCCGGGCGGGGCGCCGGGAGACCAGACCTTGTCGCGAGCGCCGCGTCCCCGGACCCTGGACCCCTGGCCCCGGAGCCCGTGCGCGCCCCCTGTTCTTGCCCCGGACGCCCGTGTACGCACCCCGAGCGCGCCCCGGCCATGCGCGGCCTGGGGCTCCAGGTGCTTGCGCTGTGTCTGCAAGGTGAGTGCCGGGCGCGGTCGGGTTCCCTGGCCCTCCGCACCCCGCCGAGCGCTGGGTCAGTCTCGGGTCGGGCGCGCTGAGGGGAGCCCTCACCGGGAAGGCCCAGGGTGGCAGACGGAAACTTCAAAAGGGAACTGGGGGAGAAGCCGCCTGGGGCGTTTCCCCAGCGCTGGTCCGGCCGGGGACTCACAGGGCAGGGTGGAGAACCGCGCCACCCCCCATCCACCCCGGAG
>NW_028039307.1:0-487 GCF_054177405.1 Leptonychotes weddellii | reverse complement strand
TCATGGGAAGCTGGTGATTTTATTTCTCAACTTGAGACATCAACAGAGAGGCAGGGGTGTCCAGGAGAGCCACCCCACTGCCAACAGCTCTTCCCCTTGATGAATGGACCCTTTATCACCCCCTTGTTTGTCTCAAGAGTTAAAAGTTGGGTCCAGCTGACGCTGACACCAGTTCAGGTGCTCCTCAGGACAGGAAGGAAGGGAGGGGACATTGAGCAACTGGGGGACAGGTGCAGGCTTGCTTTTTTTTTACATTTCCAACTTGAATAGCGAAGGTGTCCACTTAAATAAAACATGTGAAATTTCCTGGAGAGAAACACTGAACACTTACATTCTATGAAAATCTAGCACTTTTTCTACAGGTTGAACCAGAAACAAAGAACAGAAGAATTCAGATTTATAAAATTAGTAAAGCAAGGAGCACATTTCCATCTTTACCATAGATATTACTTCCTCCCACAAGTCTTCCTGACTTCCTTTTTTTTTT
>NW_028039306.1:0-487 GCF_054177405.1 Leptonychotes weddellii | reverse complement strand
CCAATGAGATGTGCAAGATGAAAAATGGTAGAGGTTAATGAGGACTTTAAGAATGTGCAATCTTCCTTATTCAAACTACTTCATTGCATATGCATTTAGCAGTGATACAACAGGGAGCTGGATTCTAAAACAGAGATATGTGCACGGAGCACTGATACACAAGCATGCACACAAACAACAACAAGAAATCATCATTTTCACCCTGAGTTGTATGGATGGAATTGAGAGCTATCTCAATAGAGTAAACTATGGAAATATGAAAGAGAGAAAAACTAAGGCAGGAGTCAGTAGACAGAGTTCATAGAAAAGAGCTCTATTTGATGACAAGAAATGCAATTGAAGAAAAAGTCAATCAGAGAAAGACATGTATCATATGACCTCACTGATATGAGGAATTCTTTTTTTTTTTATTCTTATGTTAATCCCCATACATTACATCATTAGTTTTAGATGAAGTGTTCCATGATTCATTGTTTGTGCATAACAC
>NW_028039305.1:0-487 GCF_054177405.1 Leptonychotes weddellii | reverse complement strand
TTGGCTAATTTGATTATTCCTGAAAAGTGAGATGGAGGTTATCTAATAATTACAATATTTTTCCATTCATTTTTCCCATTCTATTAAATGATTTATGTGAATTCTTGAAGCAGGTTATGGTCATTACAACTTTAGAATATGCTCAGCAAAAACAAGATGGACAGTCATATAATGTTATCTTTTCCTCAAACTAACCAGGTTTTCAGAATGTCTTAAATGGTGTGGTAGATACATTTTTAAAACCCATTTCTTTGTACATCAATGTTCATGGCAGCATTATTCACAACAGCCAAAAAAGGTAGAAACAATCCATATGCCCATCAAAAATTGATAAACAGGGTATGTGCTATGGTGAGCGCTGTGAATTGTGCAAGACTGTTGAATCTCAGATCTGTACCTCTGAAACAAATAATGCAATATATGTTAAGAAAAAAAAAAAAAAGAAGAAGAAGATAGCAGGAGGGAAAGAATGAAGGGGGGGAAATCG
>NW_028039304.1:0-487 GCF_054177405.1 Leptonychotes weddellii | reverse complement strand
GGGTGTTATGCGCAAACAATGAATCATGGAACACTTCATCTAAAACTAATGATGTAATGTATGGGGATTAACATAAGAATAAAAAAAAAAAGGATGCCTTCTCTTGTGTATGCAGAATGGCAAGTGATGCTATTATTGTGAACAGAGAAAGATGTTGGACCACTTTAGGTTTTCTTTTTTGGCATTTGTTTCATTATATCTAGTTTTATGCTGTTTTGAAATTTAATAACTTTTTATAGGGTCTATCTTCTGGTTAAATGTTCTGTGCATAAGAAATAAAGTCAAGAGAAAAAAAAACAGGGGTCATGGAACTAATGGCAAATGCATTCTTAAGTTCAACAAAATGATACACTTAAAGACCTGCACTGTTCATGGAGCGATAATTGAAAAATAAAATCAAGTATCACAAGTAAGATGTGGTTGAAACTTGAAAACCTTTCTATTATGTCCATGGTATTCAAAGGATAACTTTGAATTTTATCAGCAG
>NW_028039303.1:0-487 GCF_054177405.1 Leptonychotes weddellii | reverse complement strand
TATGCACAAACAATGAATCATGGAACACTACATCTAAAACTAATGATGTAATGTATGGGGATTAACATAACAATAAAAAATTAAAAAAAAATATTTCCTGATTGAACACATAGTAAATATTAAGTGATGTTCATTATCATTAGAGGTAATGATGATCGATCTTTGTAGTGGTAGCTCATAGCATCCGTGTTGACTTTGGGCACAGATGGTCCACAGGAGAGGCTAAGAAGTGGACCTGGGGAGTCAGACAGTCACAGATTTTCTCCCCAAGTTTTATACATGAAAAATCGAACCCGCCGAAAAGTTGCAAGAGTAGTTCAACGAACACTCACCTGAAGTTACCAATTCGCTTAAAATTCTGCCACATTGCTTCCTTTCTCTCTCTCTTTCTCCCCATGAACATAATGTCTATCTAGGTATAGATATATGTACATATAATACTTATGTATGCACACACACATATATATACATACCATGTAGGAGGTGG
>NW_028039302.1:0-487 GCF_054177405.1 Leptonychotes weddellii | reverse complement strand
GAATTCCTGAGAGGAGACAAAATCCAGGTTTCCTACTCCTCCGCCATCTTGCTCCGCCCCCCTATTTATCAAGTTCTGTTCCTACTCATCTTTTGAGTTTCGTATTATATGCCTCAAGGAATGGCTCAATCGGCTCAGTTTATGTTCTGATCGTACCTTGGATCTTTCAGAACACACTCCAGTCTGCTAGACTGGAGTTTCATGAGGGCAAAGGACTATGTCTATTTGGTTCACTTTTATACTTGTAGCAGCTCAGTGCTTGACCCATAGTAGGTGTTCAATGAAATATTGGTTAAATTGAATTTGGGACTCCACCTTAAAAGAGAGAGAGAGCGAGAGTTTGTCTGTGGCGTAGTGCTGGTTAATGCTAACATTGCATGTCCAAGCTGCTTTATGTTTCCATGGAAACACAACTGCTAGTTCATGTAGACACCTCCACCTGTCAGGGCCAGGTAGCCAAAGAGAGTTTAAAATCCCATTTCCTGGT
>NW_028039301.1:0-487 GCF_054177405.1 Leptonychotes weddellii | reverse complement strand
CCTTAAATAAGTCTTGTCTTTCTCAAAGCCTATGAGGTAAAGGTGTGGGCAACATAATCACCGAAATTTGGCATTTTATGATTGTGGAAATTCTACTCCGTATCATCACAGATACACCTAGATTTCCTCCATCACCAGAAGGTAAAAAAGAAAGTCTACAATCAACTTAAAGAGCAGGCACCATAAGGAGACACTAGCAAGTGTGTTAGGGCTTTTAATCAGCAGAATTCAATATGGTAACTGTGAATGGCTTGTAGAGTCTTTGATTTCTAGTTTATCTCCTTAACTAGATGCGTACCATAAATGACTTGACTTTTAGTTTGTCGGCAAGAATAGACAAGGTTAATTAAATAATTATAGGCAGTAAATGTTTACTGAAAGCGAGGCAGACATGAAGCAAAACAATAGGAGAACAACCCAACCCCATCCAAAGCTCTGAGGCTCCTTCACCCAATGGTAGGGAGAAAGTCCATGCATTTTACAGCTC
>NW_028039300.1:0-487 GCF_054177405.1 Leptonychotes weddellii | reverse complement strand
TTCTGCATGGATCACTGGGTGTTATGCACAAACAATGAATCATGGAACACTACATCAAAAACTAATGATGTAATGTATGGTGATCAACATAACAATAAAAAATTTTAAAAATATACTTGTATTCCAAGAAAATAAACCATGATTTGAATCTGTAAAAAAAAAAAAATATCCTGCTTAGTCCCCCAGTCCTCCCTTCTCCTTCCATGGCAAGTATGAAGGATGTGAGTTCCAGATGGCAGTCCTTGGACATGGAGCATGGCTGGCAGACCTACCCCAGACTGAAAGGTGAGTAGGAAAGGAATGTTTACTGTGTTAAGCCAATGAGATTTTGTGATTTATTTGTTACTGCAGCTAAGCTTATTTTATCCCAACTAAATCCATACCCTTGTCCTTCTCATTTTCTTAAAGTCTAGAAAATAAATATCTCTTGTATTTCCCACAGCACCAAGGGTAATGTTAAGCTGATAGAAGTTTCTCCCCCGCCCTT
>NW_028039299.1:0-487 GCF_054177405.1 Leptonychotes weddellii | reverse complement strand
AAAAAAAAAAATCTATTTATTAGTTCCCAATTTGGAGAAAACTTAATATATATTTTAAATAGGTAAATTTGTAGGAGAGGCTAGATTCATTGCAGATCATTGTCATATCAATACATGGAAAATTATTTTGAGTGAATGTAGATTAGTGGTAAAGCCATATATGCCTTCTAAATGATCAACCTGATTTATGGCATAAAGCATAGAAAAAATATTAAAGCGATACTCAACCAAATGACACCATTCCTTCCAGAACTGATAATATATTTGTATAACACATTGAAAGAGGTCAGCTATATAATGGCTATGGAAACAGGAAGATATGTAATTCACTTTTGACTTTTATAAATATGACCATAGGTCGTCTTTCAGTTCAGTCAAATGCTGGTATTTATTTACTTTGTTTACCATAATGCTGTCCAAGAAGCTTCCCTATTTTAGGAGCCCCTTTTTAAGGCTACAAGGGCTACAGCATCATTGTAATGGTGAA
>NW_028039298.1:0-487 GCF_054177405.1 Leptonychotes weddellii | reverse complement strand
AGAGAGTTGTTGCTATTCTTTTCTTCGATCTCCTGTTGAGTTTGTAGGTGTTCAGAATGGTTTGTTCCCTATCCAGCTGAATTCCTGAGAGGAGACGAAATCCAGGTTTCCTACTCCTCCGCCATCTTGCTCCGCCCCCCTAAAGGAACTTTTCTTACCAATCTTTATTCACCCTACTGCTGCAGTTGCAAACTTTGTCCCAGTGTATGGAGAAACCCCTATTACCCCTGCCTACAGCATACTGATTCCTGAACTAGTCCTGTTCTCTTTTCCTTCCAGTGCCAGTTTTTCCTGGGAAATCCCAGGGATAGAAAGGGGGAAAGTGAGAGATGTATGATAAGGAGACTCTATGTATCACTATGTGCAACTTTCCTAGCTCCCCTTGCTCCTCTTTCCTGCCTCCAAGGGCCATCTGAAGGCTGAATTACCACCCATTAAACTGCTCTCCCTCCATATACCATCCCTGCTCTTCACCCCAACATAAGTT
>NW_028039297.1:0-9775 GCF_054177405.1 Leptonychotes weddellii | reverse complement strand
AAAAAAAAATAATAATAATCTGAATTATATTGTTTTTGAAAAATATTCCTGCAATTTTTTTTTCTAGCCCCCAGGACAGGATACTTTTGAAAGGGGAAATTTATTCATATTACCATTTTGACTCTAGCTGTAATGAAGAAAGGACCCTGAACTCTATTTTCAGCTCCTCATGAAAACATCTTAAAATTCTCATTTCTCTATGCAAATTAAAGCCACCTTAAATGGTCGTATGTGTTTCCTTCTTAAAGACAGAAAAAAAAAAAAGGTTGTATATATGTGACTTAAATAGGATATGAGACAGTGTTCTTCAGTATATATTTTTGTACTTATATATATATTGCTCCACTGTAGGCCCTGGGGGTTTTTAACAGACATTAAATTTGTACAACAGATCTAAAGGAGTGAAAGAAGTTCATTCTTTCTGGCTTTTCATCCCATAAGCTCTAGTGACCTAACCTCTGAAGAACAAAGATAGCTAACCTAGCTTCAGATTTAAAGAATTCAAGAAAAGATAAGCAATATATAGATCTATATACATTCAATTAGACATTATTTACCATATTTCCCACACAGATGTATGATGAAATCACCTTTAGGTCGAATTCTAATTGTGTTTTAGGTGGCAGCTTTTTGCTTATATGTTTGTTTGTGTTGACCTATTTTAGTCACAGGAACTTTCAGATACATGACAAATGCTGAAGACTCCCAGAAAACATACTAGATTTTGCATATACTTTTAGGGGGCATGCAGATTTCCTTAAAACCCAGTCTCACTCTGTGAAGAGGCCTCTGGTGGTATCACAGTTGAATACTGCAGATACTCTTAGATACCAGATGGTTACACTGGCAGGATGGTCTAAAAACCACATACAAATTACATTAAAAAATAAACAAAACCCTCATATCTTGTGTATCTTAACAGGGTAGGGGTCAAAAAGACACTGGATAACTTCTAATGTTTTAATCACTTAACAAAAATCATGGGGTAGTCAACTCTTTGTTATTCCCAAATAATATAATAAATTCTATAATAGGACATAAATCAAGAAGATGTGGAGATGTGATAAGCTAGCCTATTCTGTTTGTCTACTCAGAGCTAGGCTGGTGCAAGATACATGCCTAAATGAACATCTACTGAGCATGAATCATCTTCAAAATTGTACTTGTTCTTTACTTTGGCGGGTATTAAGTGCTTTAATTTAAGAGCACTTTTACTAGACTGCAGATAGAAGTATTGCAAAGGTGCTGGTCTTACAGGCCCATAATAAAATTGAGGTGTACTTGATCAGGCCTTAAACTTTCACTCTGGCAGCATGGCAGTCTGTGAATTCATGGTTGCTAGTGTCCATCGGAAGCAGCCTCTGTCCCAGGATCGAGGTCACAGGTATCCGGATGGATGAGCCCAAGACTGGAGATCACAATACTGGCTCCCCATGGCCTCTGATATGAAAGGGATCCAGAAGCACCTCGTGCCCTTCCAAAGTGGAGAGGTCCATGAGGAATCGGTGGGTCAGCAAACACCTGGCTCTGAGCTACAGAGAGAGCAGAAGAGGGAGCTTTATAAGAGGCAGTGCTCACGGCAGGACCTCCACGAATGATTGTATGGGTTGGCCCTATGCCAAGGAGCTCACTGAGGGGGTGTGCAGCTACCGTCTAGCCCATGTTTGGCCTGCGGACGCATGCCCTCCGGTATGCTCTCTGTGTCTAGCTGTGGGAGGAATTTCTCTCTGATCCTGACAAATGCCCTGTGTAGGCGAGTGATGGCCCTGATTCAAGGACAGTGGCAGAAACTGAAGTCAGTGGAACAGGCTGCATCATAACCCAAATTGGCACTGAGAGAGATGGAGTCTTAAAGGGAAGTCGAAGACAACATGAAAATTAGGCCAACCCCAAAGCCTTGAGGTCAGCTCCCCTTTGAACCCAGACCCTACCTTCAAAAGTAAAAAGTGGAGTGGAGGTTCAGCCCTGGCAGAGAATCCAAGTTTGAACCTGCCTGATGATTTACCCAAATGAGACTAATCAACCTCAAAGAAATGGTAGGAAGTCAGAGTCTGCCCTAACTCAAATTGTTTGTGTCCCTACTTCCACCTCCAGCAGACACACCCAGCTTTGGAAACTTGCTAGAATGGGTTTCATATAGGAGATGATGATACAGAAAACAAAGAACCTAGTCCTTTTGCAAGACTAAATGGAGTATGTGACTTTTTGATTTGTATGTTGTATCTGTTCTTCCCTATAGTCTATAAGCCTCCCTCTCCACATTTGCGTGTTTACTCATGTATTCCCTGAAGCTCTCAAAATGCTTTGTCCATAGAAGATGCTCAACAAATTTGCATAGGAAATGCTTCATCAATGGCTTAGAATGTGATGAGGCACGTTTCCCTCTTTCACAAAGACTGGCTGCCTTTTCAGGCTCCAAATAACTTATGTCTTTGTTTTCATCACATTTTATGTCTTTGTTGTCAGTGTTTTGGGTTTTGGCAGAAGAAGAGAAGAGACAAACCTGTTAGTTGTATATGTGTAATATATACACTCAAATGTTGGCATATCCACAAGCTAAGCCTGATAAAAATCTGTTCAACAATCTTACTAAATTAGTTCTTTAATCCTATGAAAGGAGAAAAATACTGGGAGATGAATAGAAGTCTTAGAAGATGCTGGCTTAGCAATTCTGAAAGCTAATTCTGAAGATTTCTCTAATTAAGTTGGAAATAGTAAGGCACATTTCTCCCTAGCATTCCTATTTCCAAAGCAACACTGCACTCATGTCCCTGGCAGCAGTATGTGATCTCTTTAGAGGATGACATGACTACCTCCTACCTTTAGTTTGTGAATAGTACCTATGACACACCCGGACAGAAGAAGCTAGATGAGGCGCCAATATGAAAAGCTGCATCCGTTGTCTTCCTATAATATACAACATTGACCGTGTAACATTTTACTCTGTTGAAATATCCTTTTTCAACAGTTGATTTTTTTGAAATTAGTGATCATTTGAGATCATTTTCTTTCCAAAATGACAATCTTTATCTTCCTTAGCTTTCTTTGATTAGCCCCCAATACTTATATTTTAATTTTTAACAGTTCATTCTATAAATACTATACTGCCTTTTTTTTTTGCCACATGCTTTTTTTTCACTGTGTATGTAGCAACACACCAGCACACATAGGTAGACTTCATGGTTTTTAAAGCATGTATACTATTACACAGGCCCCATATAAGTGTCTATCAATAGAAAATGGGTTAATACAGTTTTTACTTCTTTAGTGGTTTTTTTTTTTTTTTTACAATCAATGTCCTTATAAACATCTTGAAGACATATTTTTGTGCATTTTTCAGTAAATTTCTCCGGGTTTCTAGAAATAGAATTGCCAAGTCTAATTGTATGTGCCTTTAAACTATTAATTCCTATTGCCAAGCCAATCTGGTATAGTTGTACTACTCTAGACACTGACCTGGTACTTCCCATCCTTTGTTAAATCATGACACATAGAGGAAATGATAGTATTTACATGGCATGAAGGTAAACAGGGGCAGGTGTTCTCAGCCAGACCAACCAGCTACAGCTACCTTTAAGGTTGGAATATCAGTTCACTCTCAGCCCATTTTGAACCACCATTCAGGAAGTGCTCTTCTAACTAACAGTGTGTCCAAGTTTATTATCAATATTTTTAAGAATCTCCAATCTAATTTGCAAAAAAAATCCCCATTTCTAATTTTGTATTTCCTTTATAATTAGTGATGTTGAACAACATTTTCTGTATAGATTGCTGTATTTTTCTAAGAATTAGCTCTACACGGGCTTTGCCCATGTAGCACCAACATGAGCCACCTGGATATTGCTACCCTCCACACTTCTGAAACTCTTTCTGCTGGCTAATCTCTCTCCCCACAACCTCTGAATCATGGTTTCTGAGAATTCAGCATACAGTGGGCTTGGGTATGCTCATTGGTTCCTCCCTTGTGGTTGCCGTCCTGCTCAGCACTGCCATCCCCCACTCAGGACACTCCTCCTTTAGAGTTCCAAACACAGTGTTAACATAAGTCTGTTTTGAGCTGTAAATGTTCTAGGAAATCTGGACACCATAGGGGCTTACATCATAGACTAGCCAATAAATTAAAACAAGGTATCAGACTTCACTGTTCCCAGGGTTCTTGCCCATGCCATGACCCTGAGCTGTCCTGCATCTGCCCTGCTCTTGCCCAAGCCTCTTTCACATCTTTTCCCCATATCTGCCTTCCTCAGAGTTCCAGGCCCTACAATCTCTCCACAAACCCTAAAGTTCTGTTAGTGGAAATGCAAGGCAATCTCAATCTCATACCTAAGCTTTTCAATTAGGCTCAACCCAGACAGTTTTTTTCTCAAATGATAAAATCTATCAAGGTGCTTCCTGAACAAAAAAACCCACTGTCGGGGCACGTGGGTGGCTCAGTCGGTTAAGTGTCTGCCTTGGGCTCAGGTCATGGTCCCAGGGTCCTGGGATCGAGCCCCACATCGGGCTCCCTGCTCAGTGGGAAGCCTGCTTCTCCCTCTCCCACTCCCCCTACTTGTGTTCCCTCTCTCGCTCTCTGTCAAATAAGTAAATAAAATCTTAAAAAAAAAACACCACTCTCTTCTGTGATAAGGATAAAAGGACCATAGTCTTTTGCTCATTTCTGTTGTCTTTTTACAGGAGCTCCCCTCCCATTTCTCTAGTGGGATGTTTGTTTTCCCTTTTCACATGTGAAAGTTCTATATATCCCATTTCTATCACTTAGAAGCTGCAGGCTCTTGGTAGTTATTTTAACTTCTCTGTGCCTCAGTTTTGTCATCTGGAAAATGAGGCTAGAGTAGCACATACTTCATGAGATAGTGGGGTAAGTGAGTTAATATAAGTTTATTACTATGTTTGGCACTTAGTAATCACTGTATGTTAATAATCTGACATTTATTATTAGTAGTAAGAATATTAAACTCTTCTACACATTGCAAATAATTTTCCCAGTTTGTAACCTGTATTTTTAATTTGAAAATCAGTCTTTTATTCTGTGAAAATTCTTGTATGAGCTGTCAAGTTTTTTCCTTTATGGTTTCTGGCTTTAACATCATGCTAAGACAGTCTCCACTTTAAGTTAGTCTTTAAAAGTTCATTTGTACTTTTATATTTACTGTTAAATTATTGTTCAACCTGTAAATATTTTTTAAAAGTGCCAGAGAGGGAATACATCACCCCCACTCCCCAAAGGAATATTTTTATATCCTTAGACCTTTTGAAGGTGTTCCTTAAATTCTAGATTTAATAAAGACAACAAAAAAGTCACCTTAGAATGACTGGACTTTGTTATCCCGTAGCATGGGTTGAAATAACCCAAAATTATAAACCTCAGTCAGAGGTTCTTACTTTAACTCTCAGACCGTCCTCAGGAAGGTATTTATGAAAATGAGCCAGGTTGGCTGGAGGACATATCTTTGCAGAGTTGGGTTCTCCTCTTCTCACTTCCTATTTAGCATGATCCTCAGCTGACCCAGGGCTCTGAACTCTCGGTGTGAGTATGGAGCAATTGTAGCAACAAGACTTAAATTCCTTGAAATGAATAGAAAGTCCTTGGTACAGGGGGTAACTGTTCCACCAAATACAGGCTCTTCCTCGAAAGGCTCATGACCATCTGTGCCTGATCCCGCTCGCCACTGCAGATGTTGCCACAGGGAATCCTAAGGAGATCTAGTCTCCGCTCAAGTCAGCTGCATTCCTGCTTCCACTGCCAGGGACTCAGCTACAGCTTCTGTTTCTCTGTACTCAGTGTCTCTCAGCTTGCGTGGAAAGAAGTAGTAGAAAGAAAGAGCTTCTAAGCTAGTTCCTGAAACTCTACCCAGCCCTGCAGGGGTCCAGGACGCTTTCCGGGTCACATTATCACAACCGCCCCTCAGATATTTTTAAAGCTTGAACTTTACTGTGAAACTATTTCATGCCCACTGGGGCTAGATTACATCCTCCTCTGTGGGGGTCACAAGAGGAAAACTGGTTGTAAAAATTTGTACTGCACAGCACCCAGCCCTAATGTAGGTGGAGTGAGCAAGTGTATAACAGACAGATGAAATATCACTCTTGAAGAGATGTATACAGAGCCTGGAACTTCATTATCGTCCTCTTTAAAGGTGGCCTTCTTGAGAATACAAGTGTTTGCGTTTAAATGAAATTAGGCATTAGCATTTTTCAATTGTAAATCAGAAAACTTAGTTTATCTAGTAAATCAGTGTCCACTAAAATGCTAAATCAGTCAAAAATAATAGGGAAGGGACCACAAGGAGGGGACAGAGTTCATAGGGGGTGAAGAAAGACAAGCCATAAAGTGTTATCACAAGACTAGTGGGATGAAGTCAGAACACTCGAGTTCATTCATTCATACAACAAATATGACCACTTAATATGTGCTGGACAATGAGCCTGGCACTAAGTATGTACTGCCTTTTGGGGAGTTTACACACTGATGGAGAAACCTGATAAGATATATAATTACTGGGGCGCCTGGGTGGCTCAGAGGGTGAAGCATCAGACTCTTGGTTTTGGCTCAGGTCGTGATCTCAGGGTCGTGAGGTCAAGCCCTGTGTCAGGCTCCACACTCAGTGTGGAGTCTGCTTGAGATTCTCTGCCTCTCCCTCTGCTCCTCACCCCTCCCCTCTCTCTCAAATAAATAAAATCTTTAAAAAAAAGATACATAATTACAAATGGTGCTGCCTGCCATGCCGACAAATGAGCAGAGTTCAGGGATGGGAGCAAACTTCAGAGGTGGGAGTTTCTCATTAGGTAGATGAGTCAGAGAAGGTATAAAGGGACTTTAAAACCCAAAGCATGATCAGGAACTATCATGTGGATGAACCAGACAGAGAGAAAGTCATGTGTGAAGACTCAGAGAGGTGAAGAGTTTAGTGAGTTTGAGGAATTAATGGGACTGATAGGACTGGAAAGCACTGGAAACAGCAGAGAGACACATGGGTGAGGCTGTGGGGTGCACAGGGCTCACACCATGAAGGGCCTTTCTGGCTACTGGAAGGACTTTGGGTCTAGTGGAAATGCAATGGGGTCACAGGGAGACTTTAAGCAGGAGAGGATGTGACAGGATTCATATTTTAGGATTATTCTCTGGCTGCTGTATGGAGAATAGATAGACTGTTCTTATAGTCCTGTCTCTCCTTTAACTGCTCTTAGAGCCCCCATTATGGGTTGTAAATGTTCTCTAAATTCCCTTTGAGTTGTGAAACCTTAGACCTTTATTAATACTAATAGAGAGCTGTGATGGAAAAGGTGGAGGGAAGAGTGTGTGTTGGTGGTGGAGAGGATAGTACATATAATTCAGTGAAGAGTAGGCATAAATATAAAAATACATGTTAGTAGAGCTCTAGTTTTGTATCTTCATCCCAAGCCTTCAGATTCTCAACAATTGCAATTTGATCTTATTGTGCTAAGGATCTTCACTGGTCTTTTATTAAATGCAAATAATTCATAGCAACTTTTTTGGGGGACTCTCAGCCAGTTATTAGCATTCATGTACTTCCTATAAATACGTTTCCCTGAGAGGTACCTCAAAGGTAGTGGTGATTTGGGCAGGTATGGAATACTGCATAGGTAAGTTTCGGTAAGCATATAGGAAAAAATGTGGGGAAATAGTCTCAAAGCAAGGGGGATGCCTAGAAAAGTTGGGGGGACAGCCTCTTGCGGAGTGCATGTAATTAGAAGAATAATGTGAAGGCCTTGGGTATGTGGTGTAGGGAGAAAGAGTAACCTGGAGCTCTACAAAGGCTGGTTGGAGTTTTCAGTTCACTTCTTCACAATCTTAGATGTGACATTTTTATTCTGTAAGTGATCCTAGCTCAGCATGTATTCACTTAGCCTCTCTGGTCTCTATCTCTTGTTCTAGGATATTTGGAGCAAATGACATGAGAAGTTCTTTCTTCTCCAACATTCCACGGACTCGCTCACCGTTGAGGAAGATGAAGGCAAAGGAAGATTTCTTTATTTCATAAAAATTAACAGGTACACAAATGGCAAGGCAAACTGTCCACCATAGAATTCATGCAAACTGCACAGAATCTGGAGTGTCACAGCTAAGCCTGGGAGACTGATCATGGAATAATATTCTTCTTTTAAAACATTACCTCAATTAAAATAAGAAGTTGCCAGGGGCATGGAAAGAGCTGCAGGTGAATCTTTTTGTTTGTTTGGAGAATATTTGCTACATTCCTTAGCTGAATTCTTATGTAGAGTACAGAATCTGGTGAAAACAAAGGCACTCTTGCAATACTCTGAACAAGAAAAAATCTGCGGGAACATCAGAGAGTCAGGGGTCACCCTTCATCCATCCCATAAAAATCATCTATTACAATTGTTTCATGATGTTTATATCACCAGGAAAATGTGCCTACATTAGAAATGTGCTATACAGACGTATTGGGAGGATAAGGGGGAAAAAAAGAATTTTATTTCTATTTAATACTGACATCCTCACTCTCAATTTTTTTTTCTGGAAATTTGGCAGCTACAGAAGAGAAAAATTCTTACGGCTATGAAAACTCTGCTTAGAGAAGCCATCAACACTTACTTTTAATTCACCTCCTTCATTTGCACTTGAAACTCACTCTTAGCCTCTTTAGAGACAGAAGGGCTTTTTGTACATTTGTATTCATTTGCAGAACTGTGAGTCACACACTGGAATGCTGCAGCCAAGGGGAAGCCTTTCTTTTGTTTGATGAGAGTGATGACGAGGGTCCCCGTCAATGTCAGAAACCAGTTCCACACTGTTTTCTCCAGTTGGCTCCAGAAACACCTTTTAGTTAAGGAAAGGAGAATCAGTTTTTCAAAGTAGCTTCTTGGCTAAATTATGGTCTTAAAAATAATGAATGAAAAGATTTCCTGCTTTATTATTAAAAAAAAAAAACCTCAAAGTAAAAGGAAGTTGAGAACCTATTTGTAGAAGTACAGTTTGTCTGTACATGCCAGCCCTTTTTTTATTTTTTATTTTTAAAAAAGATTTATTTACTTATTTGAGGGAGGCAGAGAGTGAGAGAGAGAGAGAGACAGTGTGAGAGCACGCAGGGGGAGGGGCAGAAGAAGAGAGAGAATCTCAAGCAGACTCCAGAGTCCAATGTGGGGCTCCGCCCCAAGACCCTGAGATCATGAGCTGAGCCAAAATCAAGAGTCAGACACTTAACGGACTGAGCCATCCAGGTGCCCCTAGCCCTTTATTTTTGGGAAAATGTTACTGGGTGCTTTGATGCCTCATTTTCTTATTACTTGCAACAGAAGCAGAATGTTCTCTCTCTCCCCATCTCCCTCTTTCAGGTCCAAAACTACTAATGTGTCTAACATGTGAGGTTGTTAAGAAAGCACCAGAATGATGAGAATGTAAGCTCTTGAATCAGAGATTATCTTGATTAGAAGGTCAGTTGTCCCCTCAGTTTGTTTCCTGAGATTAAGAATTCCTCATATCAGTGAGATCATATGATACATGTCTTTCTCTGATTGACTTATTTCGCTCAGTATAATACCTTCCAGTTCCATCCACATTGCTGCAAATGGCAAGATTTCATTCCTTTTGATGGCTGCATAATATTCCATTGTGTATATATATCACATCTTCTTTATCTGGAGTGGTCGGGGGTGGGAGGGACGGGGTGGCTGGGTGATAAACATTGGGGAGGGTGTGTGCTATGGTGAGCGCTGTGAATTGTGGAAGATGGTTGAATCACAGACCTGTACCTCTGAAACAAATTATACATTATATGTTAAAAAAAAAAAA
>NW_028039296.1:0-487 GCF_054177405.1 Leptonychotes weddellii | reverse complement strand
AAAAAAAAAAAAGAAAAATCATGTTCTCGATATTTTGGTTGGAGCTTGGTAATAGTAGGCTGAGAAGTTTTCACAGCTTTAAGAACCATGCCCCCTCGAGTTTTCCTTCTTCCTCCTTAGAGAGCTTGCAGAGAGCCCCGGATGCTGATGGCTAAACTATGTTGTCTATAAAATGAAAGCCTGCTGTCAGACCATTTACGGCCTGGCATCTACCCCAGGTATATATGTGTGTCATCTACAGAGCCTATGTCATGGCTTGTCACAGCTACACCATTGTGGCCATCAGTGTGATAAACTAGGGTCTGTTTTTCTATATGAATTCTTAGTAACTGGACTCAGAATTCCCCCAACTTCCTGTAGTAGTATGGACCTAACTATATGCATAAACCTGTGAAGCAGAAAGATTATATGTATCAGTCTTCTTGGTCTACCCTACACCTTGTATCCTCCTTAACCCCAAGCAGGTCTTGATGATGCTGAATGCCTT
>NW_028039295.1:0-487 GCF_054177405.1 Leptonychotes weddellii | reverse complement strand
TATTAGCAAGTGAATGAATTACCATAAAGCTAAGAATTCACTGGAGACAACTGTATCTAAGCATTAGAGCCAGAAGGACCACAGGGACTATGTACTCGTCATTCTGTAGGTGAGAAAACTGAAACACTGAATGGTTTCACGATTCAGAGAGCTGTACCCTTAATGGGGATTAATGAAGTGTCCCGGGGGATTTCTACCAATCGTTGGGTTGAATCAATTTCAACCCAAATTGAGAGTCAATGGAGTAATTTGGGGAATTTCTACATTAAACTAGAAAATCAATTGCCTATAGTATATTAGCTAGCATCTTGGGTAAAGTTCAAGTGCGTTATCAAACCAGTTTTGAACCCACTCCAAATGCCTTGGCCTCTAAGCTGCTACAGTCAGTACTGTCATAGCACAAGTCCTGCCGTATTAGCCAGAGTGCAAATGCCCATTTAAAAATTACTCATCCTGGGCGCCTGGGTGGCTCAGTCGGTTGAGCGAC
>NW_028039294.1:0-487 GCF_054177405.1 Leptonychotes weddellii | reverse complement strand
TGGTTATGTCTCTGATAAATCAGCCTGCTTCCTTCAGACCTTCACGGTCCACTGGAGAT
The DNA here is from genome assembly GCF_054177405.1 of Leptonychotes weddellii. NCBI lineage: Eukaryota > Metazoa > Chordata > Mammalia > Carnivora > Phocidae > Leptonychotes > Leptonychotes weddellii. The sequence continues at coordinate 428 of NW_028039294.1, read as the reverse complement.
AAAATATGCACCCCCTTTTGGGGAGGGCAAGGGGCAGGCAGGCTGGGATGTACAGCCAAGTCTGCCGGGAAGGATCTCACGGGGAGGCTTCTGAGCCCGGGAGTCCGGAATCCTGTGTGAGGGCACGGGGTCCCAACTGGGCATCTGTAGCCAGGTTCCCAAGGCTGTGGGAGGCCTTGGAGGCTGGAACCCCAAGCGGGAAACCGGGCTAGTGGATTGTGGGGAAGTGATAGCTTTAGGGCCTCGACAAGGCTCAGCTCTGAGCCACAGCCACAGGGACCCTGGCCAGGTCCTGCCAGGTGGCTTTGCCCAGGGAGGCCCTGCATGTGAACTCAGGTGACTCTGTCAAGGCAGCCATCGTGGCTTTGGGCAGTGTGCTTTCTAAGGTTGCTAGAGTGGGGCTTATGAATATGGAAGCAGATGGGGGG
>NW_028039293.1:0-487 GCF_054177405.1 Leptonychotes weddellii | reverse complement strand
ATGATGTAATGTATGGGGATTAACATAAGAATAAAAATATATATATATATATATAAAAAAAAAAAAGGCTGGCCAAAATGATACAGATGACTAGCCCAAATACTTTTGCACAACGTCCCCCTGCAAAATTGTTTAGGAGGAGTAAAAATGTTGGTTCTTTCTACTTCTCCATAAGATATCCATTCTCATTTCCTTCCAAGTTTCTTGGTTCCTTCCACTTTTTCCCTGTGGCTGCTGAGCCCTATCCATGCCTAAATCTCCAGCTATGCAAATGCTCCCAGAACTTTCTATTCTTCTTAGAATACAAGCCCAGCTTTGCATACTCATCAAAAGAAAGACTCAGAGTTTCTCAGGGTAGAGACTGTGCCTTGTTCACTACTGTGTCCCAGCACCTAATACAATGTCTGGCATAGTTGGTGCTCAATAAATGTTGTTGAATGAGTAAATAACAGAAATATCCTGGTGAGGAAGCTTCTAAAATCAATCC
>NW_028039292.1:0-487 GCF_054177405.1 Leptonychotes weddellii | reverse complement strand
CAGCTTGAAGGCCCCTCCATGCAGGAATAGGAAGCAGGGGGGTTTGTCCTCAACTTGGGATGGACAAATGGGGTCTGTGGTTCTCCCTCTCCCATCAGCCCATCAGTCCTGGCACTGGTCCTGTCTCCTCTTCACAGACGTCTTTCTGTTTCCTGGGACTCAGTGATGGTAGGCGGGTGGGTGGGTGGGGGGTCGGGGAGGTGGGAGAGCAGAAGCACAGGGAACGGGAGGAGGGAGGAGGCTTTCAACATCATCACCTAGGAGCTCTCCTGCCCTTCCCCCCTCCTTGGGGCCTGTCTTCCACCCCTCAAGCTCCATGTCTGCTCCCCATTCATATAATTCAGCTCTGACACCAACGCTCCCAGACCAACTGGGTGTCCTTCAATTCACTTTGGTCTGACACTACCCTGCAGAGCCCACAAATGAAGGGCTCAGCCCACAAGCCTCCTCCCCTCCAGATGTCTTTGGTACCCTCAAGCCACCTGCA
>NW_028039291.1:0-487 GCF_054177405.1 Leptonychotes weddellii | reverse complement strand
TCAACAAAGAGTTTGCCTTTCCTTTTCCATTTATAATATCTTATAGCTCTCTAAGAGATCTACATGTGTATAAATCTGCTACTTTTATTTAGAGCCTTAAAATGATAGACCAAATTAAAACCTTAGTTCATGTTTTCCCCATGTTATTAATAAAACCAAAGTTTAAAAAAGTATACCAAAGATAGAAAAGTAGGGATCCGAAGGGGTATGTGCACCCTGATGTTTATAGCAGCAATGTCCAAAATAGCCAAACTGTGGAAAGAGCCAAGATGTCCATCGACAGACGAATGGATAAAGAAGATGTGGTATATATATACAATGGAATATTATGCAGCCATCAAAAGGAATGAGATCTTGCCATTTGCAATGACGTGGATGGAACTGGAGGGTATTATGTTGAGTGAAATAAGTCAAACAGAGAAAGACATGTATCATATGATCTCACTGATATGAGGAATTCTTAATCGCAGGAAACAAACTGAGTGTT
>NW_028039290.1:0-487 GCF_054177405.1 Leptonychotes weddellii | reverse complement strand
AGTAGGACTGCCTTTCCATGAACAGACAATGCAACCTGGCTAGGAATCTGGATGATAAAGGGCAGGTTCACAGAAATGGATGGAGTTTCCAACAGGGCATATGGGACTAGTATCAAAAATAATACTTGGGTCCACTGGGTGGTTCGGGTTGAGCAACTGCCCTCGGCTCAGGTCATGATCCCAGGGTCCTGGGATCGAGGCCTGCATCGGCTCCCTGCTTGTCTGGAAGCCTGCTTCTCCCTCTCCCACTCCCCCTGCTTGTGTTCCCTCTCTCACTCTCTCTCTCTCTATATATATATATTAAATAAATAAATATTTTAAAAAATAATACTTTGACACCAAAACAAAAATGATGGAAACCCAAAGTAGAGGTATGCTATCCAAATGGATTTTCTAGCTTTCTTCCCATGTGTAATTAAGTATGAATTGTTCCTTTCCAGTAAGAAAGACAATAGGGTTACTGGATAACTATGTGCATCCATGAATG
>NW_028039289.1:0-487 GCF_054177405.1 Leptonychotes weddellii | reverse complement strand
TTCCTTCTCCATGTATTAATTGGAAGCCTGATGTAAGGAGAGCTGTCCATTCTTCTTGGAGGCTGTTTTCCCAGTCATCCTACTGGTGCGGGAAACAGGGCTTTTGGAAGTGGAGACTGGGTCTGAGTCCTGGCCTGGCCCCTCCCAAGGCTGTGGTCTTGGCAGTCCCAAGAGGAGAGAGGTCCCTCTGGATATTGCTCGTCTCCCAAGCCTCCAGGAGCACACCGTGTGTGTTTTCTGCCCTGTTCCTCTACACCAGATGAAAGCTTTCAGTTTTGAAATTCAGCAGTCCCACCCTGAGCCTAATTAGAACAACAATGGCTGCTCTTTACTGAAACCCCCAGATGGAGCCAGGCAACAGTCTTGTTGGATATCACATAACCCTGTGAGTGAGGATTATTATTAAACCCATTGCACAGGGCGCCTGGGTAGCTCAGTCGGTTGAGCGTCCGACTTGATTTCGGCTCAGGTCATGATCTCAGGGTCG
>NW_028039288.1:0-487 GCF_054177405.1 Leptonychotes weddellii | reverse complement strand
TATATGTTCTACATACACCTGAAGAGAAAAGCTTCAAAGATAGCTAGTTGAAATAAAAGGAATTTAATTAGCAAATTTAGGAGTAAAGCATACTAGTGCACAAGGAAAGACAGATAAAACAAGGGGAAGAGGATGGTAGAAATGTAAACTGCTCTGCATTCTTGCCAGCCCAGAAATTCTTTTTTTTTTTTTTTTTTTTTTTGGGGTACCAAATTACTTTATTTGAAGAATGGTACAAATGAAAGAAGTTAAGTAGATGTTTTGGTACAACTTATAGAAAAGGTAAACGTAACCCCAACATGCATGCACTGCCTTGGTGACGAGGGTAGTCACCCTTGTGGCTATGGGAAGACAGCCTAAGGCTTAGCTCTCACTATCACTGTTGCCCAAGGTGTGCTTGTCAAAGAGATACTCCGCCATGCCAGATTCGGGAGCCCCCATCTTGCGCAGGTTGGTTACGTGGTCACCCAATTCTTTGATGGATTTC